>NC_080041.1:53473454-53526913 GCF_012489685.1 Lotus japonicus
TTTTTTCTTGATGATGATCAGAGTTTGGTTTTGGATTTGGGATTGTGAGATGGAGATATGTGAGTGAAACAGTAGTCTTATGTTGTTTTATATAGGTAAATTGTGGAACTATGATGCCGGTTTTGCTTTGTTTGTACGCGTTGGAAGGTAGCTCACACAATACACATGAACGCGTTGACCAAAACAATAAAATAAAATTAACAAGACAGGAATTTCCAGGAACGTGGAGGTATTTTGGTGAATCAGAGAGTGTTTAGCATAAGGTTCTGCGGTCTGGAATCTGTTTACACTGATTTTTGGTAAACAAATATCCTCTTAGTTCGACTAAAGGAAGTTTAGATTCAGGGGTCCTTTTGAGAAAACGTTTTGCCAAAGTATGGTGTGTGAGTGAGTGTTTTTTCGACAACAATGAACAATTCAAAAGAAACTGGATTTCATTCAACACGGATCAATTACATGAATATCAAAATGTAACAAAGTGAAACGAAAACTGTAAGAAACATAGATTTCGACAGGAAACTAAACAACGGGACTAGTAATCAACAAGCTTAAATGCAAGAAAACTAAACGGCGGGTTCTGCAACATACTCCTCCATCATCACGTCTTGCTCCTTGAGTCTCATTGATGCAGACATTAGAGCTTTTTTAGTGAGTTTTTCAGAGTTGAGTTGGGAACCTTTTTTCTGACTTGAATTCTCCTATTTATAGAGCATATCCTTGGCGGTTTTCTTCTTCTCCTTGGATGGGTTAGTGGGTCTAATCCCCTCTTCCCACGATCTGGAGTTGGTTTTGGAAGTTCTTTGTGTAGTGGGGGGATCGTGTGCTTCAACTGCTTCAACCGTTTCTTGGCCACGTATTCGACCAACGTGGTGAGAATCTGACTTGGTCAATGCGGCACGTGTTAAATGTGCCTATGTTTAGCAATAGTTCTTATTGTCGAATTCGGCTGCCTCTTTAACTTGGTGCATTTTCCTTTTCCTTTCTTTAGTCCGAATTCGACCACCTTGGGTGCTTTGGGTCGAATGTGTTTTTTTCTTTCTTGGGCCAAAATATTGGGCCAACAGATGCCCCCCAAAAATGTTGATTCTCGACTACCAGATCTTGGAGGGATCAAGCATTTTTTGCTCGTGAATTTCGATGGAGCTTGACGGCTGTTCGCGACTTTTAACTTTCTGATTTCAAGTCCCATCAGAGATCCTATCGTTTGACTTTTGCTCCAATCAGAGGCTTTGGCGTCTGACTTCATCTGTCATCTGCCGTCTCTACCCTAGGGTAATCATGACCCCTTTTTAGCCTTTATGCTAGGGTTTGCGGTTATATAATAAAATAACCGTTGGATTTCAAAACTTTTTATGCACCATCCTGTAATGCAGCTTCACGTCCGACTCTTCATTTGCCTATAAATACGCCATTGTTGGTCCTTTGCAAGCTTTACGCTTTTTTCAAACATTCAAGCTTTGCCTGATTTCACTTGTGATCACCTTCAATCGTCTGGTTTCTGCTTTTATGGTGCATCTTCTGTATATTTTCATGGCTTCCAGTTCTGACAACGTCATTCCCCTGGCCGCTGCGTGCGAGATGAACGAGGCCAAACACACTCCCCTTCCAGACCCGCCATATGAAGTGGAGAAACGGGCTATCTGGAAATCCCAGATATTTATCCCTATTTCTGTAAATGGCAATCTACGTGCCATTTTAGGTCCTTTGAAGAAGGCGAAGAAGGGCAGGCCTAACAGTCTTCCTGAGGGTTACGAGCAGTTTCACCCCAGTGTTCGTGGGGATGAGCTTGTTCTTGCATTTCGACCCTCTTACCGCTTGCCCTTTCTGAAAGATCCCAAGAAGACTTTTAGGTCTTCACCGCCTAACCCAACTGCTGGTGAGGGAGCCTATTTGAAATGGCTTGACAGGGTGGAGGCCAGTAAGTCTGGGCATTGGAAAGTCACAGGGATTTTCGACCTCATTCAGTTGTCGAGGTCGCCGATTTCTTACAATCCTGCTATGCTTTTAAGTTCTCTCTTCTTTTGGGAGCGGTCAACCAATAGCTTCCATGTCCCCTTTGGATGCTTTCTCCCACTCTCCTTGATGTTGCTGCCATTACTGGCCTTTGGGTGGTGGGTGATGATTACCATTCCTCTGCTGCCCCCACCAATTCCATCGCCATTCCGACGGATAACATCGCTTTCAGTAAATTTATTAAAGATCACTATGTCGAGAATGGTGAAGTCTCCGACGCTGAGCATGTCGCGTTTCTGCTGTATTGGCTTTCTGCCTATGTGTTTTGCACCAAATCCTTGAGGATTCCGGCTAAACTTCTTCCTTTAGCCAATTTGTTACATGAGGGTCGAATTATCGCTATGGCCAGGCTTGTACTTGGCAATCTTTACCAAATGATCAATGAAGCGATAACCGACATTCGAGATCCTAAGGTTGCGTCTTTGAATGCAGCTGGTCCTTTCTGGCTACTTCAACTTTGGATGAATGCGGTCTTCGAATCATTTCTTCCAGCCAAGAACCCTCCTCCTGTGGTGTCTAACATAAGGGTTGATGCTTTCAGGCTTGAAGCCCTTACTCCTCCTTATGACGCTTCCACTTTTGAAGTTGACTTTAAGAAGTATTTCACCATGTTTTTCGAGTTGAAACGTTTTCGCTCGGGCTTTGCGTCATATCACAAACCTTCCTATGGCCCTCGGTGGCTAAGGAATTCTTACCCCAACCTTCCTGGCTCAGAGAACCTTTCTCAGCATCAAATCGAGCTTTGACAGACTATATTATCTCCCAGGGTGTTGACTATGAACTTTGCCAGTAATGACTTCACTCTGTGTGGTTACAATCCTCAGCTTGTGTCTCGACAATTTGGGCTGAGCCAAGATTTGCCCAATACTTTGTTCGACAAATCCCTCGTCCTCTATCCTGGTACCATCACCAAACGTAGTGCCTTCGACACTACCATTAGCTACTACAACGAGGAGAAGCTGCTTGGCCTTAGTCCTTTCAATTTTACCCCATCTTTTTACGTCACCCAGGCGTTTAAGGCGTGGTGGTCTGCTTATTGGCATGATATTTCGACGCCGATTGAAGATTGCTTCCAGCGCATAACGAGTATTTTTCTTTTGCAGAAGCAGGCCCCAAAGAAGACTAAAGGTATGCATACATCTGAGATCAACGCTTTTCAACAATTCTTCGGTGTAGTATACTTTCCGGGTCCTCGTCTTCAGGAAACTGTTTCCAAAGCAGCCCAAGTTCTAAGGCGAATGTGGGAAGCTAAAGCCAAGAAAACTCGATTGAGCATTCCCTCTGATGAGGATGGTCTTTCTTTCATTATTCGAAAAACAGGCTTTAGGTTCCCACCACTGCGTACTTGTAAGTATGCTTTGGCTTTTCCAGTGGTGCTTCCTAAGTGGGTTGATCATGTAAGTATCAAAAACTTTTACCATAGCGCACTGCCCCCTCGGAAGCGGGTGACCTGGACCAAGCGTTACCTATGGAATTTCCCTCTCCATGTGCCGGTCGAAATCTTCAACCACATATCGATAAGAACGCTTATTGGTCAAGGTAATCATTTCGACCTGGCACCTTTGCGATACTTATGGCTTAATTTTCCTTTGTTTTTCTTTTGTAGCTGAGCCGATTCCGCGACTGACCCCTCAAGCTTCTCCTCGGGTGACTTCTGCTACTATCGAAGTTGAGGATGATGATGATGATGTTGCTCTGGCTGATAAGCTCAAGATGCCTAAGGTAATACTGAAACCTGTGAAGCTTTGATCTTTATTCGATATATATATCTTTGTGATCATTTGCCTTTTGTTTCAGAGTCGAAAACGAGGGGCCACCCCTACCACTTCTGCAAGCCAGAAAAAGGCTAAAGGTGCTGGTGAACTTACTGTGGGAAATCCTTCCCCGGCTAAGTCAGCTAGCCAACGTGAGGAAATGCAGCAAGGTGGTGATCAAGGTGTTGATCAGCAAGCTTCCAGCCCTCTTCTTCAAGGCACTACACCGATTCCTGTCGAGATGGCTTCGGCCAAGAAGACCTCCAGGAAGAAGTCTAGTCGTAAGTCTGGCAGCTCCTCCTCCCATCATTCCAAGAGTTCAACCAGTTCTAGTCCTCTCAAAGAATCTGGCCCTAAGGTAAATCATTATGATTCACATCTCGTCTCAATTCGCTTTCTTTTCCTCTTTCTCAATCATTTCCACTTTTGTTCTTCAGAGGGTTGGCATGTCTAAAATGGATGTGCCTCGAGCCACATGGTTTTCTTCTAAACCCCCACCAGTTGTCCCGTCTAGCTCTTTGAGCAGTTTAGAATCCTCGAGCTCGAGTTTTGACTCTAATGAGTCAGACCCTGTGTGGGACAAGTTAACATTTTATTTTAACTTGAAGCCAATCGCTTGGCAACATCCTGGTTGTGAGCCCTATTATACCAAAGAATGCCGAGATAACCTTTCTAATTTTCCTCCGCAGGATATTCAGAACATGCTTTCCCCTGCTCGTGAAGAGAGTGCACCACATGTCGAGGTGCAGGGTGGTGAGGATCAAGTGCCTCCAATCATACAGCCTGACCAAGTGATTGGTGTTATGCTCCCACCAAAGGCTAATGTTCCTGCCTCAACTCATTCTGAACCTTCTCCTCGACAGCTTCAAACTTCTCCCCAACAGCTTCAGCCTTCTCCCCAACAACTTCAACCTTCTCCTCACGCTAAGGGAGGTTCAGCTTCTTCTAAGACGACTGCCTCTTCCCACACTTCCGGTGATAGGCTTAGTGCCCTTTTGGTTGAAGATCCTCTTTCCATCTTTCAGAGCTTCTTTGATGGCACTTTGGATCTCGAGTCTCCGCCACGCCAGGCTGAAACTACTGAGACTGCTCAGTCTGGTGGAGTGGCTAATGATAGCCAGGTTGAGGAGGCTTTTGGTAAGTTAAAAAGGCTGCTTTTCGATGAAGGTTTCATCGACGGGGTTCGGGCTAACCCTCGACTAGGCCAGGAAGTTAAGGAGCTGCTTGCCTTCCTATTGGGCCAACGACTTGACCAAACTCGGACAGATGCTCTCGTCGAGCTTCAGACTCTCTTGGTCGATATCGTGGCCACACTTGACAAGGCCCTTGCGGTGGAACAACTTATTGAGACCAAAAAGGCACAAGTGGCTTCCAACACCAATGGACTATTGCCCGCGAAAGACGAAATTCTCAAGCTGACTGCTAGGAAAACTCTTATAGCAGCTGAGTTGTCAAGTGTTGATGCTCGACTGGATGAGCTTCAAAGGGAGGTAGCCAGGCTCGAGAAGCAGAAGGCAATGTTGATTGATGAAGGCCCAGCTGTGAATTCCCGGCTGAATACTCTAGCTGCCGAGTGCACAAATGTGATGTTATCGACATCTCAACTCTCTAAGGAGGTTGCAGCGGAGCAGCGTGTGAAGAAAAGCTTGGATTCTAGGATTGCTGTTGCCAGGGTTCAACTTGAAGCTTTCAAGTCGAGGGTTTAGGTTTCATTATTGTTGTTTGTTGTAGTGGCCATGGATCTATTGTGGCCTTTGTTGCCAATCTTGTAATAATCATTCCTGTAACTCTGTTCGACTTTTAATCAATGAATGAATTTTGTATTGGCGATACTCGACATGCTTTACTTTTCGATTTGCATTTTATTGTCGATGTTTTAGTCTTTGTTAAATTATTTCCTGCGTTGTATTGCTGAGTTTTACGCCATTTAGCTTGGCATCTACTCTAACTTTTCATCTTCTAAATCTCCTTGGAAACCGCAGTAATTTATAACGTTCTTTTATCACGTTCTTGTTCAACGACTTAAGAACTTCCTCCACTCGCGGAAGTGGCAGACGTGGCTTGCTGTGTTTGGCTGACGCTTTGGCAACTGCATGCTTTGCATTAATGCGGTTGTTTGTCACATCCCCATTATAAAGGGAGCCGTTTTTTACTCGTCTTTCACCAGTAACTTCTCTTCTTTCCATTCTCATCTTCTTCCTGCAATCTAAGAACCTTTCATCCTTGACTATGGACAACAGACTCATTCTTCGTCGTATCAGGGACCTGGCTTTCCAGGATGACCTTTTCCAGAACCTGTATGATTCCTCTGCTTGCCTTGATTAGCTTTTAGGGCTCATTGATCAACTGCTTCACAGGCCACTCATTGCGCGTGTTAGAATTCCTCTTCAGGAATTCCAAGGGCTTCTCTTGGAAGCCAGACCCCTGTTTGAAGAGTTCAGGGAGCTTTCGGTAATGGTGTTCTTTCAGGAACACCAAATAGATGAATGGAAGGAGAAATTCGATTTGCTCCAAGCCTCTTTGGACCAGCAAGACCCGGAAGGTCTCGTTCGACTAGCCGTCGAGATATCTGCGGTCTCCTTTGAAGACCTTGCCGCTCGTCAAAAGAAGGCTCGACTTGAGGGCCAGATGGTGGCGCTGGTGGATCGATTAGCACCCATGCAAGCTAGATACGATGGATATATAGCCATTTTCCCCTTTTAGGCTTTTAGTTTATTTGTATCTTGCCACACCTGTAATGTCCATTTTGATTAATGAACTCGATTTGGCAGTCGCGACATTTTGTCCTTTATTCAATTTTGATTTCGTGCAACATTGGCTTATATGCTTTTAAATACTTGCCATTTATCGTAATACACTGACGCTGATTGCTCAATTCCTTAATCACGTAAGCATTATTGGGTAACGTTTTCTCGATTTTAAATGGCCCTTCCCAATTGGGGGTCCATTTCCCGTAAGCTCTATCCTTTTTATCCATTGGGAGAATAACTTTCCACACGTAATCACCTGTGACAAAAGATCGATTTTTAACCTTTTTATTGTGTGCTTTAGCTATGCGATCCTTTTGCCTTGTTAAAATGTCTAGTGCCGAGATCCTTTCTTCGTCGAGGTTAACCAATTCATCTAGCATCATATTCCAGTAAACTTCACTTGGGATTTCCTCTTGTCTTTGAATTCGACACGACTGCAAATATACTTCTGCGGGCAGCACGGCTTCTTGGCCATAGGCCAGTCGAAAAGGCGTTGTTCTTGTCGCTTCCCTTGGTGAATTCCTGTAAGCCCACAGGATTTGACTCAAAGACTCATGCCAGCTTTTTGGTTTTCGACCCACATGTTTTTTTATTAAGCTTATTAGGATTTTATTGGCTGCCTCTACTTGGCCATTTGCCTGAGCGTAGTAAGGGGTCGAGGTTAAGAGTTTGATGCCCCAGGATTCTGCAAAGGCCGCCACTTTGCGTCCCACGAACATTGTGCCTTGGTCCGTCGTGATTGACTCTGGTAACCCAAATCGATACACGATATGGTTTTGTATAAACTCGATTACCATATCTTGTGTCACATTCTGTAGTGGAATGACTTCGACCCATTTAGTGAAATAATCGACTGCCACTATGATATATCTGTGCTGCCTTGATGAGGCCGGGTGAATTTCGCCAATTAAGTCTATTGCCCATCCCCTAAAAGGCCATGGCTTGATAATAGAATGCAATTCGCTAGCTGTCACGTGTTGAATTCCTGAATGTTTTTGACAATCTTGACAGCCTTTCGCATATTCGATGCAATCTTTCATGATGGTTGGCCAATACAAACCTTGCCTAAACAGAACCCATTTCATTTTTGCCCCTGCTTGGTGAGCACCACACAGGCCATCGTGAGCAGCTGATATGGCTATGAATGCGTCGCCCTCGCTTAAACATTTCAGCAAATTACCGTCGACGTTCTTTTTGAACAGCTCGTTGCCTAGGATAGTATAACTTAGAGCCCTGTACTTGACTTTTCTATCAGTCGACCCTACTGGGTTCTGCAAGTACTCGACAATTGGCTTTCTCCAGTCATTGGGAGTTAAGTTATCAATAACCATAATGTCGAGTTCCGAAGGGCTCAGCATTTCTTTGATCTTAATTAACTCTTTCAATTTTAATTTATCTATCCTGTACCCGGAGGCTATCTGTGCCAATTCATTGGCTTCTTGGTTCTCCATTCTAGGAACGTGACCTATTCCAACCTCATTGAATTCAGCCAAAAAATTATTTGCTTTTACATAATATCTGGCTAAATTTTCGCTAACACACTTGTATTCTTTGGTGAGCTGCTTCACTACCAACTCAGAATCTCCTTTTATGACAACGTTCTTTGCCCCGAGAGCTAGTAAGATCTCGAGGCCTGATATTAACGCCTCATACTCAACTTCATTATTTGAGCAATTATTCTCGATTCTGAATTTGAATTTAGTAGGGATGCCCTGCGGGGACACTATGAACATTCCAATCACAGTTCCATCTTTGTGGCTAGAACCGTCGAAAAATAACTTCCAAGGCTGGATGCCTACGTAAGCTATGATTTCTTTAGGCAGAGTATGATCCGCTAAGAAATCAGCAACTGCTTGCCCCTTAATTGCTTTTAATGGGGCATAAGTTAGTGAATATTCGGTTAGGGCCAAAGCCCATTTACCAATTCGACTATGCAAGATAGGTTTGGATAACATGTACTTTATTATATCATAATGAGAAAAAACCATTACATCGATTGGCTTTATATAATATTTCAGCTTTACACAAGAGAAGTACAAACATAAACACAATTTCTCGATCATGGTGTATCGAGTTTCTGCGCCATTTAACACCCTACTCAAGTAAAATATGGCCTTTCGTTGCCATCTTCATCTTCTTGAGCCAACATGCTTCCAATGGTTTCATCTGTGGCAGAGATATACAGCTTCATTGGCCTCCCCCTGATGGGTGTACCATTACGGTGGATTGGACAGGTACTCTTTGAGTTCATCGAATGCCTTTTGGTGCCCTGCTTCCCAGCGGAACACATCCTCCTTCTTTAGTCGGAGAAGCGAGGAAAATGACTTGGTCTTCTCACTAAGGTTGGTAATGAATCTCCTCAGAAAGTTAATCTTCCCTAGTAACGATTGCAGTTGCTTCTTGCTGGTTGGAGGACTTGTATCGAGAATGGCTTTAGCTTTATTTTTGTTGATCTCAATGCCCTTTTTATGCACCACAAAACCCAAAAAATCACCTGCAATAACACCAAAGGCACATTTAAGGGGTTCATTTTCAAGCCATATTTTCTCATCCTCTCAAAGGATTTCCTTAGATGCAATAAATGGTCATCCCTTGATGGGGATTTTACCACATATCATCGATGTACACCTGCATAAAGTTTCAATAAATCATGAAAAATGATATTCATTACCCTTTGGTAGGTCGCGCCAGCGTTTTTCAACCCAAATGGCATGACACCCACTCATATGTCCCCAAGGCACCAGGACATCGAAAAGCTGTCTTCGACACATCCTCCTCCGCTATGAAGATTTGGTTGTAGCCTGAATAACCATCCAACAAACTTAGGTATTCGTGACCAGCAGCTGAATCCACCATCATTTCGGCAATGGGCATGTGATACTCGTCTTTTGGAGTGGCAGCGTTAAGATCTCGAAAGTCAATGCAAACTCTCATCTTTCCATTCTTCTTGATCACTGGTACCACGTTGGCCAACCAATCCACATATCGAGCTGTTCTGATAAATTTGCACCTGAGGAGCCTTTCGATTTCTTCCTTGATTTTTACCAACACATCTGGATGGAACCTCCTGGGTAATTGCTTGACTGGTTTCTTGTCTTCCTTGATGGGTAATTGTAATTCCACCAGTTCTCGACTAAGTCCTGGCATCTCATCGTAATCCCAAGCAAAACAGTCTTTGAACTCCTAGAGTAATTTCACCATCCTATCCTTTAACTCTGGGTCAATAAGAGCACTGATGTATGTTGGCCTTTTCTCTGAGCCATCACCCAAGTCTACTTCTTCCAAAGGGTCTTGTGCTTCCATTTTCTTGGAAATGTCGATCATGGCTTCTCGAAACCCAATGGGCTATCATCATAGATGCAATCTAGCCTCAAATTGCGGAGATCTTCGAATTCTTCGACGCTCTGCTCGTCTTCTTCTAAGCGCGTGTTATCCTTATTTGTTGTTGCCTCCTCCTGAGGTGTCATTTCGACAGGCAGAATTGAGACATTAGCTTCATCATAGCCATTTCTTTGGCCATTCTCTCGGCCTCTAAGGCCGTTTTTATTTTGTTTTCAGCTGCGTAAGCCGAAATTCGAGCTATGCTCGAATTAATCATCTTTACATTGTTTTGCCACTCAGTGGTGGCATCTTTTTCTTCATCACTGTGCCATCCACTCATGGCATCAGGTTTGCAAGCTTCATTGAGGTTTAGCCCCCGGATGGGATCCAACGTCACTGAGTACTCTGAGTATGGATTGAAATATTGATTGGCCACTGTGTCCAAAGGAGCAATTGTGGCTAAGCTCTTCTCATAATTCTTCTTACCAACATAGCCTATCTCTGCTAAATAGTAGCTTTGATCTGCTTGTACATTCTCAACGACCCCATCAGATTTCCAAATGGATATACGTTGGTGCAAAGTCGAGGGCACTGCCCCCACGCCGTGAATCCACTCTTTTCCCAACAGCAAATTGTAATTGGCCTTTGAAGGGACCACAATGAACAATGTGGAGCGGGCCACCGTTCCTACGGTTATATTCAGCATGATTGCCCCAGGGAAGAACCTGTCTTCCTTCATAATCAGAAAGTACCATATCATGTGGGATTAGGTCTGCTTCAGTTTTACCCAACTTTTTGAGCATAAACCCAGGCATCAGGTTGATTGCAGCTCCTCCGTCGACAAGGACTTTATTAACTCTTTTCCTCGACTTTAGCCCAAACAAATAATGGTTTCAAATGGCTCTTCATCTGCTCGGTTGGCCTCTGGAAAATAGCTCTCTCATCTTCGACAGATCCTCTCTGCATCACATAATAACACAAAGGGTTATCATCTGGTTCTTCCTCGACATAGTAGTCTTCCTCGCTTTCAGCAACCTCTGAGATTCTATCGAATTCTGCAGGTAAGATGGACACTATGCAAATGATATTGAGGTCTTCTCCATCACTGTCGTCGAAATCTTCGAGCATGTCTTCATCCTCATCTTCAACAACATCTTTTCCCTTTTCCTTGGCCGGGTTTGGTGGCACAGTTGTTCCTGTTTGATGGCGTGGTCCAGCTGATTGATAATCGACGCCACGCTAGTTCATTGCTAGGACTGTTTTCTGGCTTTATGTCCCATAGTGAGCGAAACTTGCCACCTCTTTCTCTCTCAGCTTTCCTTTTCCTCAGGAAACGTCTGAACTGAGTCCTGGTCATTTTCTCAGGAGCATAGTAGTTCCCGGAGCCATAGGAGTAGCTTCGCGACACGCGGGAATTGTTGATGTAAGAGGATCCCTGGCCCAAGTCGATTTTCTGCCACTTCTGGTGTTGTTTTGGCCTTGGAGGTGCTGGCCTAAACCAGCGGTTTTTTGGTAATCCAGCATCAGGGACGTAAGTCTTGTCCCTGCTTCTTAACTTCTGGCCTTTGTGGCCATCGAGTTCCTGATCTCTCTCGACCCATTCCTCGTGGGGATACTTCAGCCTTCTAGATACAGGTGCTTTCTTTTGATAGTGTTTTTTCATTTTAGAATCTTGATAGGCTTTGGCTGCAGACTTGTCGAAGACTGCGCTGCATCGAGGGCACAGCATGACTTCTTTCTCACCGTCTTTGCTTCGGCATAGAAATTCGACCAGAGTTTCTCCAGCCTTGGGGTAGACTTCATCCAAGCTCACCTCTTTCTCGACCTCTGGTTCCTCGACAGCAGTGTTTTCCTCCTTTGCCTCCCCGAGTATCATCTAGCTTTTCAGAAATGTCGACCATGCCAATGTAGAAAGGTTCTACATAGTTGGCCTCAGCTACCTGCAATGGATCGGAGTCAATCTTTATTTGGCTTTTGGCTTTTTCATCATACTTGAGTCTTCCTGAATCCAATGCCCCCTGCACAAGATCCCTGAAACGAACACACTGTGAGGTCCAATGACCAAAAAAGTTGTGATATTTGCAATATTTCTTCCCTTTCCTTTGTTCAGGAGAAGGAAGCTTTTGGTCTTTAGGGACCACAAGCAAACCATCAAACACAAGTATATCATAAATTGCATCACATTTGGTCACATCAAAAGTATAAGTTTTCACAGCAGGAATGGTGTTCTTGGGGTTTTCTTCCCCAAGTTTGTTTTCATGTGGTTTCAATGCTTTACAAACGTAAGGATCGCCTGGCTGGAGCTCAGCCAGGTTGACATCATTTAAATCGACGTCTGCAGGGACTTCTCGATAAACACATGGACTTTGACACACTGGATCAGCGTCTATGTACGCTACTTTTTCCTTCTTCGGCCACTTAGTAGTCTTGGCCCTTTCTTCAGACTTTTCAGCCTTTAGTAATTCGATATGTCTCACTCTGTCTGCGAGTAAGGACATATCTCGAATATATTGAGTATCGATCTTCTTTCTAATAGAATATTCTAGACCACCGGCGACTAAGACAACTAGCTCATGTTCAGGGACATGAGTGAAACATCGAGATTTAAGCATCCTAAACCTGTTTAGATAATCATCAATGGACTCTGCTGTCTTCCTTTTGACACTAGCCAAATCCTTCAAACTCACTTTGCACTCTCCCCTGAAGAATTGTTCATATAAAATTCTTTCCAATTGGGCCCATGTATGGACTGACCTTGGGGCGAGGGTGGTAAACCAGGTAAACGCATTCTTAGTTAAAGAACTTGGGAAGTATTTCATTTTCAAATTTTCATTGATGGCTAAGTCCCCTGCTTCAATCTGGTACCTGGCTATATGCTCTACAGTAGACTCTCCTGAGTCCCCAGAGAACTTGGTGAACTTGGGGACTTTCCAGCCTCGAGGAAGTTCAGATTCGAGAACTTCTTCTGTAAAGGCCGATACAAAATGGGGTCTATTTGCGAAACCAACGTTGAAGCCATGTTGGTTCAACAATTGTTCCACTACAGCAGCAACATTTTGTTGCCCCCAGCGTTCTGGTGTCGAATTCTTTCTAGCACACCATCAGCGTGTTCATCCCTGTTTACCATATACACATTTTGCAATGGTGGTTGTACAGCCTCGTTTCCCTTAAACAAAGGATTTGCCCTCATATCTTGGTGTTGTGGCGCTTGATAGCGCACAGGAGCAGGGACATGGTTAGGCAATGGGATTTGATTAACCCCTGGTGCCGGTTGAGTTTCGACTGGTGCCCTCAGGGCTGTAGCCAAACGATCCATCTGACGTGCCAAATGCTGATTATTGGCATTATTATTTTGGAGCACGGGGTTAATTATTTCACCTATCTGGCGAGATAGCATGTTAACCATTTCATGGTTACTATCATCTACTTGCTGCCTAATGGCTTGAAGTGAACCAGTGTTCATACCTGTAGACAAATAAATTTGTGAACTGGACCCAGGAATAGGGCCAGGAGGACTAACTCGACTTCCTAAGTTCAGCATTGTCCCATTTGCCCCAAAGGGGGGTATGCTAAATGGGGGGACATTCTCGGGGAACGTCGAATACGTACCCTGTATGCCCTGCATTATAGTTGTAGGCATACCATAAGGCATGTCTCCCCTTGTAACCGTTGGAACAATTTGTGCCTGCACTGATGTAGATACAGGCATTTCTGCAACGGCAGAAATTGCCACATTCTGGGTTGGCATAATGGTGCCAGGCCCCATTTCAGTGGATACTTCTTCATTATTGTTACCGTTACTTCCCCCGGGACTGCCCTGATTGCCCACGTTAGACCCTTGGGGGGAGGTTCTTCCTCGATTGCTTGCCATACTTACAGTCTTACCACTTCTTAAGTGCATATAAAACGTAAATCACAATCAAGGCAAGTAAAAAATACCAAATAGCATGCAATAAACCAAACACACAAAACGCTTCTGTAAAACTTAGTTTTCACAAAAACGGTCCCACTGGGCGTGCCAATTTGTTTACACTGATTTTTGGTAAACAAATATCCTCTTAGTTCGACTAAAGGAAGTTTAGATTCAGGGTCCTTTTGAGTAAACGCTTTGCCAAAGTGTGGTGTGTGAGTGGGTGTTTTTCGACAACAATGAACAATTCAAAAGAAACTGGATTTCATTCAACACGGATCAATTACATGAAGATCAAAATGTAACAAAGTGAAACGAAAACTGTAAGAAACGTAGATTTCGACAGGAAACTAAACAACGAGACTAGTAATCAACAAGCTTAAATGCAAGAAAACTAAACAGCGGGTTCTGCAACATACTCCTCCATCATCACGTCTTGCTCCTTGAGTCTCATTGATGCGGACATTAGAGCTTTTTAGTGAGTTTTTCAGAGTTGAGTTGGGAAACCCTTTTCTGACTTGAATTCTCCCATTTATAGAGCATGTCCTTGGCGGTTTTTCCTTCTTCTTGGATGGGTTAGTGGGTCTAATCCCCTCTTCCCACGATCTGCAGTTGGTTCTGGGAGTTCTTTGTGCAGTGGTGGAGGTCGTGGGCCTCAACTGCTTCAACCGCTTCTTGGCCACGTGTCTCACCAACGTGGTGAGGATCTGACTTGGTCAATGCTGCACATGTTAAATGTGCCCCTGTTTGTAGCAATAGCTCCTATTGTCAAATTCGACTGCTCCTTTAACTTGGTGCATTTTTCCTTTCCCCTCTTTGGTCTA
This sequence comes from Lotus japonicus, assembly GCF_012489685.1. Classification (NCBI taxonomy): domain Eukaryota; kingdom Viridiplantae; phylum Streptophyta; class Magnoliopsida; order Fabales; family Fabaceae; genus Lotus; species Lotus japonicus. The sequence continues at coordinate 53,488,027 of NC_080041.1, forward strand.
AATTCGACCACCTCGTGTGCTTTGGGCCGAATGTGTTTTTTTCTTTCTTGGGCCAAAATATTGGGCCAACACTAAGATAAATAAAGATTTAAATACAACCCCATCCTGTACCTAAAAAAAATACAACCACATTAAGATGATGGGTATTCAGACTACGAAGAGCTCACAAATTAAACCTCCATGTCACGAATCACATGTCAATGGTTTCTAGTTTGTTTATCAAGGACCATGATTTCTGTTCTGTAAAAAAAAAAAATGAAATTAAAGAAGAAGCCAAGGTCGATTCCTACAGTTCCAAAATATCCGCATATCCCAAAACTCATGCTCCCTCTCTCCAATTTGAAACAACACCTTGACACTCTCAATCAACAGCTTATTAGAAAAAAATTCATTCATTTAACTTTTTTCTTAAAAGTTACTTTTTTAAATTTCTTTGTAAAAAAATAAGTTACTTTTTATTTAAGATCTTATTAAAAATTGTGTTTGGCCCAACTTTGACTTAAAAGTTAAAAAGAATGCTCCCCTGGGTTTAATTGCTTTGCAAAATATTTTTTTTAGAGGAAACTGTTCCGGTATGGAACCATCAGACTAAGGCTAACCAGTTGAGAGCAAGCGAAATTAAGCAAACAAGTAAAAAATGTGTGAAATGATAGGTCCCCTGTAACACCCCGATTTCGGTGGCGTCACTTTAGTAACCAAAATGTAAACTTAATGCGGAAAAACGTGAATATTTTTTTTTGATAATAACTAAGACAAGACTGAATTAAATAAAACCCAAATGCGAAAGGCAATAGAACTAATATACAATATATAAACAGCCCCCGCTGTAAGTAGCAACCTCGTCACGAGTAAACCTCCAGTGACGGTAGTAGAAGAGTAGCGCCCGTAGGCAATATGTACAAACCATAAGGAAAGGTTGAGTATCCGCAACTCACACCTTCAAAAATTGAGAATAAGCTGGCCCATCGGCCTGAAACAAGACCTCCTAAGTCCAACCAACTCCCTGTGATTCCCGTAAAGAAACCACACAAAAAGCTATAGGTGGGAAACTACCCTGTTCCCAAAGGAACAAATGATGTTCAGAGCTAGGACTCTACTCCTACACTAATCCCATCTCGAGGAGCTCACACTAACACTCAATCCTACATGCTAGCATGATCGTCGTCCGAATTCGAAATCCAGAACGACCTAGTCTACATACACCATCCGTCCTCCTCTCGCAACCGCGATACGCTCCAGTTCCTGCATCTCAACCCTAGTTCCTCCCGAAGGATGAACCATCATGAATCAGCCCGCCAAAGACATCTGACAAAGGGCGTTTGTTCGCCAAAGCACACACAGGAGACGCGAGGGTCAACTCCAAAGAATTATATAAATAATACCACCAATAGATACCATTAAAGGATTAGCCACTTAGGCTTATAACTAGAGATAACATCCTAGGGTTGCATTATTCCACAAAGAATATAACGACTGTAAATCACAGTTAACATGCATCAAGTAGAACTAACTAGTATCAAACACACTCATCACTAAGTCAGTGTGCATGTTGCATGAAATGATATGCAGGTTAACCCAGTCAACCAATATGCAATCCGGAACGGATGGACATCAAACGGATCAGCCCTAACACCAGCCACGGTGGGACCATTTCGGCCCGCGTGCCTCTTACACCACACAAAGGTAGTCAGATCAGCAGTAAACCCGTAGGTCTGCCATTTCGGTCTGCTACTAAGAGTCACCTAGCAGCGCTCTTACGCGGAAATCCTGGTCTTATAACCAATTTTGGAATCCGCCGTGGTCCGGTATCTCGCCGTGTTTAAACCACTTAATGAGTGCATGCAATGCAGTGATTAGCCAAACAACGTCTCCGACCTCACTCGACACGTCGCCACGTGTTCTAGCTAAATTAATGTCTCTAAAAGCTTACCCTAAGGTAAAGTCGATTCTGCGACAAAATACAATAATCATAAAATGAGTGCAACCACTCACGATGACTCTTCGGGTCATCAATGCTCTCATGAAGTCTCACGCTTCAGTGAAGTTTCATGCTCTCACAAGGTCTCACGCCTCAGTGGAGTTCCATGCTTTCCACAAGGTCTCACGCCTCAGTGGAGTATCCCACATTCACAAGGTCTCACGCCTCAGTGAAGCTTCATGCTGTTCACGAGGTCTCACGCCTCAGTGAAGATCCATGCTTTCCACAAGGTCTCACGCCTCAGTGGAGTATCACGCATTCACAAGGTCTCACGCCTCAGTGAAGCTTCTCGGCTCATCCCTTGGATGGCTAACAAACTGCTTGAAGGTATGAAAAACGGTAGAAAGGGGGGGTTTGAATAACGTTTTCAGTATAAAACTTCCACCTTAAAGATTTTGACAAATCTTTCGAGAACTTAAGTGCTAAAGATAAGAGATAGAAAAGCACACAAGGATTTTATCCTGGTTCACTTGATAAATCACTCAAGCTACTCCAGTCCACCCGTTAAGGTGATTTCTTCCTTCTTAGAATGAAGGCAATCCACTAATAAGGTAAGAGTTACAACTGCACTTGAAACCTACAAGTGACTAACAATTACACTGACTTAGCTCACACTAAGATTCACTCTCTTAGTCTTCTCTAGGATCCGATCAGCCTTGATCTCCTAAAGGAACTAAACAAACTGTTTATCAAAGAATTGTTTACACGAGATTTGCTTCTAAAAAGCTAATAGTAAACTCAATGAATTTCAGATGAAAGAAAGCTTAGAAGAATTTGAATATGTCTTGCGCGCATGTGAATGCTTCTAGCCGCTTCTTTCAGTCTTCAGCCTCTTTATATACTCCAAGGATTAGGGTTGAGCGTTGCATGGAAAATGCTACCGTTGGAGGGCAGTTCTGGAAAATCCAGCTTCTGCTGTGTCTGAGACTGTTAGGTAGGTCGTCAGGAAGGTACAGTTGCTTTTGTACTTGGATATCGACTTGACCTTTAAACCTAGGAGACTTCTGATCAGGGGAATGCTTCATATTGGAACTAGTGAAGCCGGTTGATCAGAGTCAGAGGGAAAGCCCAGATCCTCTGACCATTGTTTCTTCTGATTCTGAACTCAGAGGGAAGAACATGGTCTTCAGAGTATCTTGCTTCTGGACAACAGAATTTCACTAATCAGCTTCTGGATCTTCAGAGTCTTCTACACCATCAGAATATCTGAGCCTTCAGTGTTTCTTGGTTATCAGACTTTCTGGATCTTCAGAGCTTCTAGTGACTGAGTCCACATCAGAGTTTGTATAACTTCAGAACTTCTGAAGCTTTTCCACTGTTCATACTGAACATGGTGAATGCGAAAGCGTTGCTTGGGTCGCTCTTTATACACAGTGCTTCTGATTTGTGTGAGATTGAGTTGAGGTCAGAGCCTGTAAATAGCACACTCAGAAAAACACGTTAGAGTACCACAATTGTTCATATCAAAAGGTTAACTTGTAATCATCAAAACATAGAGTTGTACTACTAGATCAAAACCTGATCTTACAATCTCCCCCTTTTTGATGATGACAAAACTAAGATTTTTGATGAACAATTCTTAAACATTAAACTGAATTCACTCAGAGTTTAGGGATATAGAATAAGACTTATCCTGATGTGAATAGTTTATCTTGCTCATTCTGAATTCAAGTCACTGCTTGATTCTGAGCTTAGCTCCCCCTGAATCTAATACTTGATGAAAACGTTAGTAAAGTCTAGATTCTGAGCTAAATGATATAAGAGTTCAGAGTGAAAAACTTATGACATAGATGAAAATCGAGTAATCAGAGCGCATAAGTAATCAGAGTCACGGACAAGGTATCAGAGTCTTGGGTATCAGAGTCAACTTGGAATCACTTCAGAAGAAGTGAAATGTATTCCTTGTATTTGCCCAGTGACACATCTATGGTCATGAAGGTGGAACTCTTAAATTCTCCAAAAGAAAAATAAATCACACTAACACATCTTACACATCAAAAACTGGGTTTACTCCCCCTTTTTGTCATAAGCAAAAAGCTTGGGGTGTGAAAAACTTAGCTTGAAGTACAAGGTACTCCCCCTTAGAGAAGGTCTAAGTTTAAGGAAAATGAAAACGATGCAAGAATCAGAGTTAGGCGAAATGAATAGAAGAGTTAATGCAAGAGAAGAGCGTTTACCACCGGTCAAGGGAGTAAAGAGAAGGATCAGTTACCAAGAATTTAATCTCGAGAAACTGTAGGAGCATTAACTTTCAGAGAGAAAGTGAAGCCTATATAAAGAGTGGGAGAGAGAGGTAAGCTTCACAACTCGAACAATTTTCAGTAAGGAGAAAAATGGCATCATACATCGTAGCACTAGAAGAGCTGAGGAAGAAGGCCTTCGAGGAGGACTTGTTCCTGAACATCAGGCATCCAGAGGGTACAACGACCATCTCGGAGCTGACACGGACACTGCTGGAGGAGGACCTGCGTCCAGAGTTGAAGAGAGACCTGAGGGAATTTCTTGCCTTCGTGGAGGAGGTGCAAGAACTCAGCCGGCTTGAACTCAAGCTGCTGGAAGAAAAAGAGATCTTGGAAGAGAAGCTCAAGACTGCATAAGAGATTCTGGAGAGGGATGAGCTAAAAGACAGGCTCAACAACATCCAGCATGTACTGGATCGTCTGGAGAAGGATAGGTCATAGCAGCGCCAGGAGTGCAGAAGAATGAGGAGGGATCCTCCATTCTAGACTTTAGGGAAAGAATGTATGATGTAAACATAAAGAGATTATGAATAAAAAGATTTTTGCAAACACATGTGACAAAAATATATATAGATATGCATAGATAATCACAAACGAACAAAGTAGAATAATTAAATAAAAAGAAACAGAAGTTAACAAAAATAAAACAACGTTAAAGAAAAAGAAAAGCGAAGAGATCCTAAAACTAGGGTTTATCAGTTCGACGCAGAAGTTCCATCATCATGTGCTTCATTTCAATTAGCATGGATTCATGAGTGTCAAGACGCTGTTCCATGATGTCGAGTCTGGACGAGCTTGACTGAGTAGAACTGGAAGGAACATTCTGAGCAGATTGAGGAGCTGGAATGGAAGCAGAAGCAGCAGAAGTAAACACTACTGGTGCAAGTGCTTGGCATCTAAGAGCTTCAGCCTCAGCTTCAAGTCGTTCTGCCTCTAATCTGGCTTGTTCAACTTGAGCTGCTGCTTGACGTGCAGCTTCTTCTGCTTGAGCTTTCTTTCTCTTAGCTTCTTCAATAGCTTCAAGAAGCTTATGTCTCTGTTCTTGTTCATGAAGAGCCACCCTTCGAGCAAACCTTTGCTTTGCAGCCTCGATCCTCTGACTTCCTTCTGCATGCAGGAGCTGCATCATAATTGGAACTTGAGCCACTAGCCAAGTGCCCAGATTGTTCCACTCATCAGCCACATGTTCAGCATTCTCACTTAGGTCAGTCTGACCGTGCACATTGCGTAGCATCAAAGAGGCTTCATGATAGAAAATATTGATGCACTTAGAGAGAGATGTGGGTTGGAGGTGAGTGTAAGGAATTATGGAGAGGTTGGTTTCAGGAGAGGCTGGGTGATTGCTGCTGTGAGCTTCAGAGGCACCTTGTGGAGAGCCAATGTTAAACATTTGAGCATTGGGTTCAGAGGTTCCAAGGTGAGGTTCTGAAGTTTCAACCAGAGGATGGGGTGATCTAACCGAGGATTGGTTAGACACAGATTGTTCTGGTTCAGGTTCTGGTTGAATAGGCTCTTGTTGGTCTGGGGCAGGGTGAGCTTGTTGAGCCAAAGGGTCTGCCTCATGTAAAGGATTGGCCAAGATAGGTTCATCTGGGTCAACTAGACGTTCAGGTCTAGGGCCAGGATATCTCCTAGGGCTTGGACAAGTGAGATAATACTCTTCTAAGGTAGACACCTTTTCTTTTCTGACCTCCATGAATTTTCTAATGGATTCAGAGTTATTGGAGGGAGAAGAGTCAGCAACATTGGTTGGGAAGGATACAGGTGTAAAGGCTGTGGAAGAGTCTGTATCCGTGGGTCTGAGAGCCAGTCGTTCTGATGCTCTTGGGACAGAGTGATCAGAGGTTCTGGGTCCAGGTTCTGTTTGGGTAGGCTCTGGTTGTTCATGAATGATGGGTTCAGAAGTTAATGGGTTGTATGGAATGGTAATGGGAGAGGTTGGTTCTTCTGACCTAGAGGGTTGGTTCTGTAGCAAATTCCAGAGAGGTGCTTCAGTAGGGGAAGGTTGAAAGAACGAAGACCTTGGGGAATGTGGTGGAGAGGTGGTTTGTGCAGCTGGTTGGGACTCAGGAATAGGAGTGAGGGGATTTGAAGAGTGTTTGAGCATGGCAGATATGGGGAGTGCATCAAATAAATTCAAATCATCATCAGAAGCAATGGCAGACTTACTTGAATGTGCTGATGATCTTGTCACTCTGGCAGGAGTTTCAATCCTTCTGACCACTTCAGCAGCTGGTTCCACCCGAGTAGGCTTCACCACGATTCTGACCTGCTTCTTCTTCTTCTTAGGAGGACCATCCTCATTATCACCATCATCACCATCATCACCATCATCGGGCTTGCTGGTTTCATCGTGCTTTCTCTTGGATTGACCAACCTTCTTCTTTTTGATCAGAGGGACATCTGATTCCTCAGAAGATTCTTCTAGGATCATCTTCCTCTGAACTTTCTTCTTGGGAGGAGAAGGAAACTCAGGAGCTGGCGGCAGTCTGCTGAAGAAATCATCGAGATCAATTTCGAATCCTTGAGCCCTTAGGTCTTCAACATAGCACCTAATGGCGTCAGGATTGTCAGCCTGTGTCCACAGAGGGTAGTCATTCAGAGGCATCCTTCTACTTCTGATCTCAGAAGATGTGTCTTCATGGGAAGGAGCAATCTTCTTCTTGATTAGGCCCATCTTCTTTAGAGAATTTGCAGTGAAGACATCACTGACAATGGTGGTCAGATCCTCTGTGCATCCAGCATTTATCAGATCTTGAATGAGGCCACTCTCAATGAAGAGATCAGACAAAAGTCTCCCGAAGGGAATATACTTGATCGCTGACTTGATGGAGGCAGTGGTACGAGACTTCCGGATACATTCCTTCAAGTAGGAGAACAGGAAGTAGGGAAGGCAGATCTTCTTCTGGTCTTGGATGAAGAACAACATCACCTTCTGGTTGAAGTTGATGTAGTCTGGGGAACTGCCCTTTGGTCTCTGGTTTATGCAGTGGAGCAAAATTTTGTGCCAGATCCTGAGCTTGGGATGAAGGTCCATCACCTTGTAATTCGTCTTGCCCGGTTTGTAATTGGTGTACAGGGCCTTGTTGATCTCATCCTTCGTCTTGGGTTTCAGCTTCGATTCCGTGAATTGGAAACGATACCCAAAAGCAGTGTCTGCACCCAGCAAATTCACGAAAGACTTCTCTGTGTTGATGATCTTTCTTCCAAGAATGTGAGATACCACCTGAGTATCATCGCAGTCGGCGTGCTTCCAGAATTCCTTGATCAGTTTACCATACACCGGTCCTCGAAGTCTGTTGAAGTAATTTCCCCAACCTTGAACTTGGACTTCAGGACGAAGATCATACCCATTTGTAGCCAGGTTGTCGAGGTCGAATCTCCATTCTGCCAGGACTTGAAGTTCCTCAGGAGCATAAACGCAATGAACGGCACAGCCCCGTTCTGCAATTGGAATAATCTGCTCTTGAGCTTGACCTTGATCTTGTGTCGGATTCTCAGGGCCCCTTTGACCCGTTGCTAGACCAACTACCATGTGAGGGAACTGGGTTGCATCTGCAGTAGCTCTTCTGGTTTGACTCACCATTTTTGAAGCGGTTGAAGGTTTGAGGTAGAAGATGAAGGTTGAAAGATGAAGAGAGATCGAGAGAGAAAACGAGGATAAGCGGTTTTGAAATAGCAGAGAGAGAGAGAGTAAAAACCGGAAGTGAAAGAGATCGTGTGTGTATAGTGGGTTTTGACAAATAACCGTTGTTGATTCAAAAAGCAATTTAAGATCAACGGTTGAAAATTAAAGATAGATAGTAACAGTAAATACACAAATCACACACAGGAGAGAAGCACATCTACACGCAATCATAACAGACTGTCACACGGGCACAAGGAACTATGCATCAGAAATACTGACACACGTGTTGCTATCTCAGCTTCAGAGTCAGTACCAATGGGTACACACACTCTGATTGAGTTACCTTCTGGACTAGACATCTTCTGATCAAGAAGTATCATAGTCAGATGTTCTGATCCATCTTCACTCTGGACAAAAGTCCATGTTCAGATTTTTCAGAATAAAATTAAATCTATCCTCTGCTAAGGGCTTTGTAAAGATATCTGCCCATTGATGGTCAGTATCAACAAACTTCAGAAGAAGTACGCCCTTCTGTACATAATCTCTAATAAAGTGATACTTTACCTCAATGTGCTTTGCCCTAGAATGCAAGATAGGATTCTTACTCAATGAGATTGCAGCAGTGTTATCACAATAGATTGGGATATTGCTCTCAAGAATCTGATAATCCTCCAGCTGATGTTTCATCCAGAGCATCTGAGTGCTGCATATTGCTGCTGAGATATATTCTGCCTCTGCAGTTGATAGTGCAATGGTTGATTGCCTCTTGCTTGCCCATGAGACTAGATTGCTTCCCAGAAATTGACAATTTCCAGAAGTACTTTTTCTCTCTATTCTATCTCCAGCATAATCAGCATCACAGTAACCTGAAAGCTTATACTCTGATGTTTTCTTATACATCAAGCCAAGGTTAGTGGTGCCTTTCAGATACCTTAGGATCCTCTTAACAGCAGTTAAGTGGGTTTCCCTTGGATCTGATTGGAAACGAGCACATAAATGAACACTAAATAATATGTCTGGCCTAGATGCAGTTAAGTATAGAAGTGAACCTATCATGCCACGATAGAGCTTCTGACATACTTTACCACTTTTATCTTCTTTCTCCAGAATGCATGTAGGATGCATTGGAGTCTTGGCCACTGTAGATTCCAGCATATTGAACTTCTTCAGAAGTTCTTTAGTGTACTTGCTCTGATGGATATATGTTCCTTCTGGTGTCTGATCAACTTGTATTCCCAGAAAGTACTTTAATTCTTCCATCATACTCATCTCAAATTCAGCCTGCATCATCTCAGAAAATTCTTTGCATAGAGATTGATTAGCAGAACCAAATATAATATCATCAACATAAATTTGCACAATTAAGATATCATCTTTATAAGTCTTGCAAAAAAGAGTTGTATCTACTTTACCCCTTACAAACTCATTCTCCAGAAGGAATGAGCTGAGTCTCTCATACCATGCTCTGGGAGCTTGCTTCAGACCGTAGAGTGATTTCTTCAATTTGAACACATGGTCTGGTTTCTTCTCATCTTCAAAACCTGGGGGTTGATGAACATAGACTTCCTCTGAGATATAACCATTTAGGAAGGCACTCTTCACGTCCATCTGATGTAGAACTATGTTGTGATTTACTGAGAAAGAGATCAACAGTCTGATTGCCTCCAGTCTTGCTACTGGAGCAAATGTTTCAGTGTAGTCTATTCCTTCCTGCTGGCTGTAGCCTTGAGCAACTAGCCTTGCCTTGTTTCTGACTACATCTCCTTTCTCATTCAGCTTGTTTCTGAATACCCATTTCGTTCCAATAACATGGACACTTTCAGGCTTCTTCACTAAGCTCCAAACATCGTTCTTGGAGAATTGATTCAATTCTTCTTCCATGGCCAGAATCCAATCCTTGTCCTGAAGAGCTTCATCTATGGACTTGGGTTCAATTAAGGACACCAATCCTTTCAGACTGAGCAAGGTCTCTTCAGAGGGTCTGAAGGCAGATCTGGTTCTGACTGGTTCGTCTTTGTTGCCCAAAATCAATTCCTTAGGGTGAGCTGCAGTGATTCTGCTCTTCTTCAGAGTTTGTGAGTTAGAGGGACCAGCTTCTTCCTCTGGTTCATCTTCCTCTGGCTCAACTTCCTCTGGAGCTTTGCCTTTGTCAGAAACATTAATGCTTAAATCTGCAAACTTTTCAACTAGCTTTGACTGGTCAGAGTCAAGCTTATCGTCAAATCTAACATGAATAGATTCTTCAATAGTCTTAGCATCAGTATTATAAAATCTAAAACCTTTAGATCTCTCAGAGTAACCGAGTAATAGACACTTAGAAGACTTAGCATCAAATTTATGCAATCTATCCTTAGTATTGAGAACATAACAAACACAGCCAAAAGGATGAAAATAAGAAATGTTGGGTTTTATGTTCTTCCACAATTCATAAGGAGTCTTATTCAGAATTGGTCTCACAGAGATTCTGTTCTGAATGTAACATGTTGTATTTACTGCCTCTGCCCAAAAGTGCTTAGCCATGCCAGTTTCTTGGAGCATGGTTCTAGCCATCTCCTGAAGAGTTCTGTTCTTCCTCTCAACAACACCATTTTGTTGAGGAGTTCTGGGACAAGAGAAATCATGTGCAATTCCATAGGAATCAAACAGACTCTCAAACTTGTCATTCTCAAACTCTCCACCATGGTCACTTCTGATACGCACAATCCTACAAGCCTTCTCGTTTTGCACTTGAGCAATGAAGGTAGAGAACACAGCATGAGACTCATCCTTGCGGGTTAGAAACTTTACCCATGTCCAGCGGCTATAGTCATCAACGATAACCATCCCATATCTCTTGCCACCTATAGACTCATTTTTCACTGGTCCAAAAAGGTCGATATGCAGAAGTTCCAACGGCCTTGAGGTTGAGACAACATTCTTTGCCTTTAAAGGGACTTTTGTGAATTTGCCTTTCTGACATGCTTCACAAAGAGCGTCTGAAGCGAACTTCAGATTGGGTAAGCCCCTGACAAGGTTTAGCTTGCTCAGCTGAGAAATCTTTCTCATACTAGCATGCCCTAACCATCTATGCCATACCCACTGCTCTTCATTAACAGACAGAAGGCACTTCACATTCTGAGCCTCCAACTCAGATAATCTGATCTTATAAATGTTGTTCTTCCTCTTGCTGTTAAACAGAACAGAGCCATCGATTTGACTTACAGCCCGGCAGGACTTTTGATTGAATATAACATCATAACCCTTGTCAGCTAATTGACTTATAGACAATAAGTTATGTGTTAAGCCGTCTACCAATAACACATTATCAATGCATGGACTACTACCTACACAAATAGTACCAGTACCAACAATTTTACCCTTTTCATTTCCTCCAAAGCCAACTTCGCCTCCAGGCTTAAGTTTCAGCTCTCGGAACATACGCCTTTCTCCCGTCATGTGACGCGAGCATCCACTGTCCAGATACCATGATTGGTGTTTCAGTGGAGCTATCAAGGATATCTGCAACATAGATAATCTTGTCCTTAGGTACCCACTTTCTGGGTCCTCTCTTGTTAGTTACCCAGAGGTTCTGATCACCTTGGGTGTCTCAACATGATATTTTAAAGGAATATTTGCATGATATTTAGTCATAGAGAAGGATCCCTTTTTAAGAGGGTTTTTAGCAACTTTAGCAGGTACAGGATCAGGCAATATGGTACCAGAGGGAACAAAGCATTCATACAAGGATTTAGCTTTAGACACAGAGGGCTCATTTCTAATTGGTTTAGAGTAGCCAATGCCATGCATTCCATTTCTGCTTACGCCATAGATCATTGAAGCCATTAAGCTTCTATCCACGCTTTTAGCTAGGAATCTTTGAAAAGACTTTTCATACTTAGATTCATTTCTACAATCAGAGGCATCACAGGCAACAATTTCTTCTAACTTAGCAATCTGGTTCTTAAGCACAGAGTTAGAATTGATCAAGGCATGATTATCATTTTTCAAATCAGAAATAATTTTCTCATGTTCAGAAGGAGTCTTGGAAACAGCAGATAAGTTCTTTTTCAGCTTCTTATGCTTAGACAATAAGGAGTTATACTTATCCATGATATCAGACAATGCATGTTTCAGTTCAGAGGTAGAGAAAGAAGCGAATACCTCATTTTCATCGTCTGAGTTAGGATTTCCTTCTGATTCTGAGTCAGAGTCAACAGCTCCCTTTGACTCTGCTTCCTTGTCTTTGACAATAGCATGAGTCCTTGGACTTCACCATCAGAGTCAACATCCTCTGACTCTGATTCATCAAATGTCACCATCAGACTCTTCTTTGTCTTGAAGTGCTTCTTTGGCTTCTTGTCCTTCTTCAACTTTGGACAGTCACTTTTGTAGTGCCCTGATTCTTTGCACTCAAAGCATGTGACTTCCTTAAGTGAGGACTTCTTCTGACCTGAGGATTCAGACTTTCCTTTTGCCTTTCCAGAGCCTTTGTATTTGCTCTGCCTGTGCTTCCAGATGCGATTGAGTCTCTTGGAGATCAGAGTCAGCTCATCTTCATCAGAATCTTCTGATGCTTCTTCAGATTCCTCTTCTTCAGCTTGAAGAGCTTTTGACTTCTCAACCTTAACCTTTTCAGATTTAGATTTCAAGGCTATGGACTTTTTCCTCAGATCTTGCATCTCTGAGCGCTTCAGCTCATGGCATTTCAAAATGCTGATGAGTTCTTCTAAACTCATATTCTCAACGTCTCTCGTGAGCTCTATTGAAGTCACTAAAGGCATCCAACTTTCAGGAAGACACCTGATGACCCTTATGACATGATCTTTTGTTGTGTAGCTCTTGTTGAGAGGCCGTATGCCAGCTACAAGCAACTGAAATCTGGAGAACATTTCTTCAATGGACTCATTTGGCTCCATGATGAAGGATTCATACTTTTGGATCAAAGACAATGCCTTTGATTCTTTGACTTTCTTGTTTCCTTCATGAGACATCTTCAGAGATTCGAAAATGCCTTTCGCAAACTCACGATCCGTAATCTTCTGGTACTCTTCATAGGAAATAGCACTTAGAAGAATTGCTCTTGCTTTGTGATGTTGTGAGTACAGCTTCTTTTGATCTGCAGTCATCTCTGACCTTGGGATCTTCTTGCCATCTGCATCAACTGGACGCTCGTAGCCATCCACAATAATATCCCAGAGATCTGCATCGAAACCCAGAAAGAAACTTTCCAGTCTATCTTTCCAATATTCGAACCTTTGACCGTCGAACATAGGAGGCTTTGCATTGTAACCATCTCTTTGAGTTTCACTGGTGGTGGCAGCCATTGTTTTTCACACCGGCCCGGATCACTGAACACTGTTAGGTGTGGTAATCAGAACTTGCGCTCTGATACCAATTGAAGGTATGAAAAACGGTAGAAAGGGGGGGTTTGAATAACGTTTTCAGTATAAAACTTCCACCTTAAAGATTTTGACAAATCTTTCGAGAACTTAAGTGCTAAAGATAAGAGATAGAAAAGCACACAAGGATTTTATCCTGGTTCACTTGGTAAATCACTCAAGCTACTCCAGTCCACCCGTTAAGGTGATTTCTTCCTTCTTAGAATGAAGGCAATCCACTAATCAGGTAAGAGTTACAACTGCACTTGAAACCTACAAGTGACTAACAATTACACTGACTTAGCTCACACTAAGATTCACTCTCTTAGTCTTCTCTAGGATCCGATCAGCCTTGATCTCCTAAAGGAACTAAACAAACTGTTTATCAAAGAATTGTTTACACGAGATTTGCTTCTAAAAAGCTAATAGTAAACTCAATGAATTTCAGATGAAAGAAAGCTTAGAAGAATTTGAATATGTCTTGCGCGTATGTGAATGCTTCTAGCCGCTTCTTTCAGTCTTCAGCCTCTTTATATACTCCAAGGATTAGGGTTGAGCGTTGCATGGAAAATGCTACCGTTGGAGGGCAGTTCTGGAAAATCCAGCTTCTGCTGTGTCTGAGACTGTTAGGTAGGTCGTCAGGAAGGTACAGTTGCTTTTGTACTTGGATAGCGACTTGACCTTTAAACCTAGGAGACTTCTGATCAGGGGAATGCTTCATATTGGAACTAGTGAAGCCGGTTGATCAGAGTCAGAGGGAAAGCCCAAATCCTCTGACCATTGTTTCTTCTGATTCTGAACTCAGAGGGAAGAACATGGTCTTCAGAGTATCTTGCTTCTGGACAACAGAATTTCACTAATCAGCTTCTGGATCTTCAGAGTCTTCTACACCATAAGAATATCTGAGCCTTCAGTGTTTCTTGGTTATCAGACTTTCTGGATCTTCAGAGCTTCTAGTGACTGAGTCCACATCAGAGTTTGTATAACTTCAGAACTTCTGAAGCTTTTCCACTGTTCATACTGAACATGGTGAATGCGAAAGCGTTGCTTGGGTCGCTCTTTATACACAGTGCTTCTGATTTGTGTGAGATTGAGTTGAGGTCAGAGCCTGTAAATAGCACACTCAGAAAAACACGTTAGAGTACCACAATTGTTCATATCAAAAGGTTAACTTGTAATCATCAAAACATAGAGTTGTATTACTAGATCAAAACCTGATCTTACACTGCTCAACGAGCGAAGGAGTACCAACATACTCAGAACTTACCAAACTCCTCAACACTTGGATCCGACGACACTTCTCGTTTTCCAAAAACTAAGGTTTGCATCCGAAGCTTCCTTTCGAGTTTATTATCTTTATTTAAAGATTTAGAGGTTGTTTAATGTCTTATGAGTTTTCTTTTCAAAATAATATCCTTTTTAGTCTTATCGAAATTCCTATAAGTTCTCGGGATCCCCTAATCCCCAAATGACTCCAGAGAATGTCTCGATCCATACACATCATAACAAGGCCCGAATCTCATTCGTCCTATCAAACTTTCTCAAAACTCTCAAATAAAAATCGGCATGACCTGCCCGCTATTCTCACGATTCAGAATCTCAGATTCCAGTGCAGAGCATATTTAAATCATCACAATCAACAACATGTCATATATCAATAAATCGCATCATAAACACTGATGAGAACCAAAGGGGGTCACTTGAAGATTGAAGTCCAAATAAGCAAATCATAAATTTTCTATTTTTTTCTTTCAATTTTCGTATGTATTTTTGGGATGAATTTTCTGATAACTTGAAAGTGGTGTGCGTGGTGAATGGAGCTGAATGGGGGGGGGGGGGCATCTCTCTTTGGATACTCTTTGCTTGTGTGGAATAAATCATCAATTGTTGAATGATAAAAGGGCTGAATATGATTCAGCAAGAGACAAGAAGAATGAAGGCTATCAAGACAAGAAAAGGAGTTACAAAGACAAAAGAGTTAATTGCATAAAGAGCATTGAATGCTTGGTTCCCTAACCATGAAGAACAATCAAGAAGGGAGTTACAAGATTCCTTCAGCCATTGTACATGGATAAAGGGGCTGAACAAAGCTTTAATTTTCTTTTATTTTGTGTAACTTCCAGAATAGGATTCTCTTAAGAGAAATTAGACTTAATTATTTTAGGCTGATTTCTTTTCCTATAAAAGGAATTTCAACCCATTGTAATTTTGGAGAACATGAATGAATTAGTATTTTTTTTTCTGAGTGATTCAGATTTGTGAGAGTGATTCTCATAGTTCTTGAGTGATTCAAGAATTAGGCTTATCAAGGGTTTGCCACCACCTTTGTGTGAAGTCTTCATCTTCCATTTCACTAAAACTTCCCCTCTTTTCTGTTCATTTCCCTTCCATCACGAAATTCTTCTTCTTCTTTCTCACATTTCAGAGTTCTCATCATCCAAGATCAATCCTAGACGATCCATTGCAGCCCTTGCATCAACTTGGGGCGTATCATTTGGTATTCAGAGCTCCGGTTCTAGGATTTTCTATTCTTTTCTTCTCTGGAATTTTGTCTATTCTAATCTGTATGACCCTACACAAATTTGGTGGCATAATTCTTTGTGTGTCTTAACTTTGATTTACTCAAGAGATTGTGAGAATTTTTGAGTGAAAAAAAAACAAGAGATGGTCATCACACAAAAGCCAATTTGAGTTAGTGGAATCATCCATTAGAGTGTAAACATGTGAGAAGTGTGGTCAGGTTCCTTTTTTTGCTTTCACTTTTGTTTGTTCTTTATGGAAATTATGACAGGAACAAGCCCTCCTCTTGTGGGAAATAACAAATTGTTCTTGGAGGCTTTTGACAAGATGTTGAAGGAGCACAATGGGAAAATATTGAAGAGGCTTGAAGAAATAATGAGGAGAAAAGGTTATGATGATGATGCTAGAGAGGAAAGAATTAAGAAAGAAAATCTTAGCATACAACCTTTTAAAGGGAGGAATGATCCAGAAGCTTATATTCAGTGGGAGATGAAAATTGAGCAACTCTTTTCATGCCACAAATACACAGAAGAAGAAAAGGTAAATATGGCAGCCATGAAATTGAGTCATTATGCCTTACTTTGGTGGGATAAAGAACAAAAAGAAAGGAAATGGTATAGAGAACCATTGATGAATACTTGGGAGGAGATGAGAAAAATGATGAGGAAGCGTTATGCACATTCTTATTATCTTAGAGAACTCCACAATAAAAAGAAAGAGTTCTTGAGAGAAAAAGAAAGTGAAAAGAAAGAAGAATTGAGAGAAAAAGAAAAGAGAAAAAGTGAAAAGAGAGAGGAATTGAGAGTGAAAGAAAAAGAGAGTGAGAAGAAAGAGGAATTGAGGGAAAAAGAAAATGAGAGTAAAAAGAATGAAGATCTGAGGAAAGAAGAAAATGAGGGTGAAAATAATAGTGATGGTCAATTGTACTCTTGCAAAAAAGTTGATTTAAATTCTAATGATCTTTCTTTGTCTAGAGGTGCTGAAATTATTTTGCAGGGTCAAGAATCATGTGATCTTACATCAACATTGAGAATTGAGCATCGTGTTGGTCTCATTCCAAGTGCACCATTAGCTACTAAGCCAGCATTCATGACCAATCCTCAAGAGGGGAAGCAGGAAGTTGTTTATGTGAATCTGACTCACATGGATGATTGTTTTAGTATTGGTGATAAAACTTGCATGCTGAGTGCATCTTCACATGTTTTTCAGTATGTCACTAGTTTAAGAGGTTATGCATATACCCTTGGTGGAGAACTAGAGACAACTGGTTCAAATTATGCATTCAGAGGAAAATACTTTTTTAAATATCTTGATGAATATGGCTATTTGCAAAGTGTGTGGCATGCGGATTGGGATAGCTTCTTAGCTTTTGAGTTCATTGAACACGAGTGTTTTATAAGTTGGTTTGCATTCATGATATTAGTCTTTGATCCCGGAGGTAATCAAGAGCTAAATTCGAGGGCGAATTTTCTCGAAGAATGAGGGAATGATGAGAACCAAAGGGGGTCACTTGAAGATTGAAGTCCAAATAAGCAAATCATAAATTTTCTATTTTTTTCTTTCAATTTTCGTATGTATTTTTGGGATGAATTTTCTGATAACTTGAAAGTGGTGTGCGTGGTGAATGGAGCTGAATGGGGGGGGGGGGCATCTCTCTTTGGATACTCTTTGCTTGTGTGGAATAAATCATCAATTGTTGAATGATAAAAGGGCTGAATATGATTCAGCAAGAGACAAGAAGAATGAAGGCTATCAAGACAAGAAAAGGAGTTACAAAGACAAAAGAGTTAATTGCATAAAGAGCATTGAATGCTTGGTTCCCTAACCATGAAGAACAATCAAGAAGGGAGTTACAAGATTCCTTCAGCCATTGTACATGGATAAAGGGGCTGAACAAAGCTTTAATTTTCTTTTATTTTGTGTAACTTCCAGAATAGGATTCTCTTAAGAGAAATTAGACTTAATTATTTTAGGCTGATTTCTTTTCCTATAAAAGGAATTTCAACCCATTGTAATTTTGGAGAACATGAATGAATTAGTATTTTTTTTTCTGAGTGATTCAGATTTGTGAGAGTGATTCTCATAGTTCTTGAGTGATTCAAGAATTAGGCTTATCAAGGGTTTGCCACCACCTTTGTGTGAAGTCTTCATCTTCCATTTCACTAAAACTTCCCCTCTTTTCTGTCCATTTCCCTTCCATCACGAAATTCTTCTTCTTCTTTCTCACATTTCAGAGTTCTCATCATCCAAGATCAATCCTAGACGATCCATTGCAGCCCTTGCATCAACTTGGGGCGTATCAAACACTTAGCACTTAGCATATAAAGCATGCACCACACATCCTAGATTACCCACATAGCACATAGCATGTAAGACAATCTCAAAAACATTCAGTAGATGAATCATCTACATTGTCAGCCGAAGCCTCAGAAAACATTTTCCAATCACACACAATTCCAGTGCATAAACAGTAAACAATGTCGAAACATCGACCCTAAGCATTAACTAGAGATTCAGTGAGAAGCCCTCACCTGTAGATTCTCCAGGACGATCTCCTAACACTTGTTCACAATCAAAGGCTTGCTCCTCTGGGAATTCCTCAAAATCACCTTTAGAGCAAAACCACATAAATACTATCAGAATCTATCGAAAACTAAGCTATCGATACTTACTAAGGTTACTCGAAGTAATCTATACTCTAAGGTACGATAATCTAGCGCGAAAAGACAAGTTTTCGGAAAAGGAAATTTTCCTCCTCCCCCCTAATAGGGCTCGGCCACTTTGTGCAATTAGGAGACTCGATTTTTCTTCGATCAAACTTGGTTCCTATACTATCATTAGCCGTAACTAAGGGTATTCTGGACTCGGAAAAATTATCGGATCAAAAACTGTCGCAGGGGTATTTTGGTCATGATTTTTAACTTAGGATTTTTCAAAACTGAAATCCCAAAAACCAAATTTTGCAGGGACGTTACTAACGACGTTTATGACAACTAATCCTACTAACACTAAGCTAAGGCGATAGTTTTCAGCCTAAAGGTTGAAGCTTTACACCAAAAACTCCAAAAATGGGTATTTTAGGTTCAAATTGATTCCGGCGGAATTCCGGCGACATAACGGAAAATCTAACCCGGCAGAAGTGATCTTGGGCGCATAAGGAAGAGGTTTAGAATCAGAAATGAAAGATTCAGGATAGTTTTGCAAAAACCCATAAACTATCCACTCAGAAAACTCTACAGAAAAGCTATGGAAAAAGCGATCGGAGGTAAGGATTAGCGACTATACCTCGAAGCCTTGAAGTAGCAACTGATTGATCGACGATCAAGCAAGGATTGAACAAAAACTCTTCTTCCTTCTTCCTTGTTCTTGGCCGCGGGTTTGGAGAGAAAAATGGAGGAAAATTTGTGTTTTTCTTCCTTTCTTTGCTATATATAGAAGATGGAAATTCGCGGGAAAATGAAAGTTTCGTGAATCTGATTTTTCCGGCGTCATTCTCCGTGAATTAATAGATATGTTTTGGCAAAAGAATTCCAAAACCATAAAGAGGTCTCCTTGTATTTTTGGCAACTAATGCATAGTCGGTATAAAACTATTTTACCCGATAAGTTGCTTTTTGCATCGAATGTCGGAATAGAAAACTTCCTTCTGAAGAAAGATTGAAATCATCAAGAGAAATTGGTGTACGCGTGTAGAATCTTCATTTGAAGCTCTGAATAGAAAAAGTCTTCATTGTCGAGAAATTCTAGGGTTTTGAAATACCAGGGATTCGGTTTCGGCAAACTTCCGATGATTGGAATCGGACGTTCGTAGATCCTAGAGTTTCGCCTCGAAACGATTTTGATATATGGAAAAAGAGAAGTTCTAACATTTCTCTGAAGATTTCTGGAATTAACTTCCATCGTGCCTAAAAGTGAAAATTAGCTATATACTAGGGTTTCTGACCTAGGTTAAGCGTATAACGATCGTACTATAACTTTTATCGATCATGATGTAATCCTTTGACTTTTCCTGAACTTTCTCCTTCATAAATTTATTTCATTTGGTAAACTCTAGTTCAGGTTTCCCTTCACAATACATCAACCCTAATCATAAATGGAAATCTCTTCCACTGATCCTAAGCTTAAAATCTTGGGTCTTACATTACTACCCTCCAAAAAGAAAGTTTCGTCCTCGAAACTTAAGGGTCAGTAATAGTTCTGGATATTATTCCTTGATCTTTTGCTCTAACTCTCACATATGGCACCGTCTGTGTCTTTGTTTCCAAATGACTTTCTCTAAAGCACTCTGCTTTCCCTTCGATTGTTTCACTCTTCTAGTCCCAATGCTGACCGACGGCGTCTCAAAAGACATATCGTCTTCCAACTCTCT
Source organism: Lotus japonicus (assembly GCF_012489685.1). Classification (NCBI taxonomy): domain Eukaryota; kingdom Viridiplantae; phylum Streptophyta; class Magnoliopsida; order Fabales; family Fabaceae; genus Lotus; species Lotus japonicus. Next base: position 53,508,118 of record NC_080041.1, read on the forward strand.
GTTGTCCGGTTCGACCACTTGCGTCGGGTCTCCATTGGAAATAATATTTGTTGGCATTCGTGCAATCGCACAACCTTAACCACTTGCTCCTTTGCTTTTGTTCGTCCAAAATACTGATTAGGAGCTCGGTACATCTCTATGTTCCGGAGTGAATGCTCAACTTGTCCTCGTGATGTTCACTCATGATCCAAACTCAACTCGGTCGCTTGATAACTTCTAGACGAAATACTGCGTTGGAATCTAATAGTCCATTAACGTGACTTCCAACTTCGTGATTATCATCGCTCGCACCATGAAATCAATCTTCTACTTAGTCACCGTTCAAGTTTAAAACTCGACTTGAGTCTTACTACCTCGTGCATGACGAGACTCATCCCCTTAATCATCAATTCATTGACCACTCATAAGCTAATCATCTTCTTAATATCCCACAATCCATTATTGTCGTCTTCGTCCTCAAAACATTCCTCACTCAAACCAATTTCGACTTATTGAAATCCTAAACACTTGACACAGATCAAGACTTAACCTCTAGAAGATCAAATCATAACTATACCTCAAGGGACTTAACTAGTCATTTCGTCATCTCATCCTTCAACTTACTGTCATCCAGCTCAATAGCATGTGTCGGATCCGCAATATACTTCCGTTTAAACGCATCGGTGGAAGACTACTTCCTAGGCTTAGCATGTTATCCTAAACCTCATGTACTTCTATAGTTAAAATACGAGTAATAACTGAGTAAAGTCTTAATAGGTGTACTAACTATAAGGCCAAAGCTCAAACAGTATAAGTAAGTTAGGTGTGTTTGCACACTCTACAAGAAAAATGGAACATATTATACTAGAATGAGAAAGAATGGTTAGAAAGTTACCATCGTTCTTGCGCTCTCCTCTGACAAACCCCTCAGCTCTCTCACCGTCCATGGTGTAAACTCTTGCTTTAGCCGCAGGACGCTTTCCACGATCAGTGTTCACGGTTGGCTCCGTCTTGGGTGCTCTGCACTGATCGGCAGTGTGCCCCATTTTGTTACAATTGTAGCATTTGGGCCTCGTGTCGGGACAAGCATTGGCATAGTGCCCCGGCTCCCCACATCTGAAACAGGTCGTCTCCTTCTTCAAAGTCTGATCTCCGGAACCTCCAGCAGCACCCGTCATGGGTCTGTAAGATCCGGAAGTAAATCCTCTTCCAGCAGGACGCTGATATGGCCCCCTGCTCTGAAATTTCTCTCTGCTCTGAAAATTTTGAGAGCCCGACCTCATCGGCCCTCCAGTTCCAGGCCGGTTTAGCCTCCGGTCCTTCATCAGTTCCACTTCCGTGGCCTTCTCCACCAACGACTGGAATCGCATGATTCCCAGTGGCCTCACTGAGTCCTCAATATCCGGCCTCAGTCCATTAACGAAACGCTTGCACATGTAGCGCTCGTTCACATGGTCATGGAAGAATTGGAAATGCTTCGCCAAAGATTCCAGCTTCGAAGCAAATTCCGGTACAGACATACCTCCCTGACGGAGTATCAGAAACTGTGACTCCCGCTCATCCCGAGCACTTGTTGGAAAGTATTTCTCCAAGAATGCGTCCCGGAAAGAGTTCCAGTTAATCTCTTCATGGTTGGCTTCCATGATTCCCTTGTTGCCTTTCCACCAGTACTCAGCATCGCCGAGCAACAGATATGTCGCCATGCCCACCTTGGCACCCTCAACAGTCTGTAGTACGCCGAATATCTTTTCAACCTCCTGGATCCAGAGATCCGCTTTGTCTGGGTCAGTGCCACCAGAGAACTTGGGTGGGTTTTGCCTTCTGAAATCATTGAGGCCTTTATTCTGGTCCAGAGTTACTTCCCTCTGGCGCTGATGTTGTTCACGTGCTTCTTCAGCAGCACGCCTCATAGCATTATCGTTCGCTTGTGCCGTCACCGCTTGGGCCATAGTGGCCATCATCTCCGCTAACTGGTTAGTGTTCACCATATTCTGTTAAGTTAGACAAACAGTTAGTACTCATCATAAGATAGCATTTCCATAACTATACAATATGATTAAGCAATAACTTCAATCAATTCTAAGCGAAAAATCGCTAGCAGACAATCAATTTTCACTCTTTGCAGAGTCACACAACCTAGCACAGAAGACCTATTCCCCAAAGACTCCCGAAAGACTCGACAAGCTCTGATACCACATTGTAACACCCCGATTTCGGTGGCGTCACTTTAGTAACCAAAATGTAAACTTAATGCGGAAAAACGTGAATATTTTTTTTTTGATAATAACTAAGACAAGACTGAATTAAATAAAACCCAAATGCGAAAGGCAATAGAACTAATATACAATATATAAACAGCCCCCGCTGTAAGTAGCAACCTCGTCACGAGTAAACCTCCAGTGACGGTAGTAGAAGAGTAGCGCCCGTAGGCAATATGTACAAACCATAAGGAAAGGTTGAGTATCCGCAACTCACACCTTCAAAAATTGAGAATAAGCTGGCCCATCGGCCTGAAACAAGACCTCCTAAGTCCAACCAACTCCCTGTGATTCCCGTAAAGAAACCACACAAAAAGCTATAGTTGGGAAACTACCCTGTTCCCAAAGGAACAAATGATGTTCAGAGCTAGGACTCTACTCCTACACTAATCCCATCTCGAGGAGCTCACACTAACACTCAATCCTACATGCTAGCATGATCGTCGTCCGAATTCGAAATCCAGAACGACCTAGTCTACATACACCATCCGTCCTCCTCTCGCAACCGCGATACGCTCCAGTTCCTGCATCTCAACCCTAGTTCCTCACGAAGGATGAACCATCATGAATCAGCCCGCCAAAGACATCTGACAAAGGGCGTTTGTTCGCCAAAGCACACACAGGAGACGCGAGGGTCAACTCCAAAGAATTATATAAATAATACCACCAATAGATACCATTAAAGGATTAGCCACTTAGGCTTATAACTAGAGATAACATCCTAGGGTTGCATTATTCCACAAAGAATATAACGACTGTAAATCACAGTTAACATGCATCAAGTAGAACTAACAAGTATCAAACACACTCATCACTAAGTCAGTATGCATGTTGCATGAAATGATATGCAGGTTAACCCAGTCAACCAATATGCAATCCGGAACGGATGGACATCAAACGGATCAGCCCTAACACCAGCCACGGTGGGACCATTTCGGCCCGCGTGCCTCTTACACCACACAAAGGTAGTCAGATCAGCAGTAAACCCGTAGGTGTGCCATTTCGGTCTGCTACTAAGAGTCACCTAACAGCGCTCTTACGCGGAAATCCTGGTCTTATAACCAATTTTGGAATCCGCCGTGGTCCGGTATCTCGCCGTGTTTAAACCACTTAATGAGTGCATGCAATGCAGTGATTAGCCAAACAACGTCTCCGACCTCACTCGACACGTCGCCACGTGTTCTAGCTAAATTAATGTCTCTAAAAGCTTACCCTAAGGTAAAGTCGATTCTGCGACAAAATACAATAATCATAAAATGAGTGCAACCACTCACGATGACTCTTCGGGTCATCAATGCTCTCACGAAGTCTCACGCTTCAGTGAAGTTTCATGCTCTCACAAGGTCTCACGCCTCAGTGGAGTTCCATGCTTTCCACAAGGTCTCACGCCTCAGTGGAGTATCCCGCATTCACAAGGTCTCACGCCTCAGTGAAGCTTCATGCTGTTCACGAGGTCTCATGCCTCAGTGAAGATCCATGCTTTCCACAAGGTCTCACGCCTCAGTGGAGTATCACGCATTCACAAGGTCTCACGCCTCAGTGAAGCTTCTCGGCTCATCCCTTGGATGGCTAACAAACTGCTTGAAGGTATGAAAAACGGTAGAAAGGGGGGGTTTGAATAACGTTTTCAGTATAAAACTTCCACCTTAAAGATTTTGACAAATCTTTCGAGAACTTAAGTGCTAAAGATAAGAGATAGAAAAGCACACAAGGATTTTATCCTGGTTCACTTGATAAATCACTCAAGCTACTCCAGTCCACCCGTTAAGGTGATTTCTTCCTTCTTAGAATGAAGGCAATCCACTAATCAGGTAAGAGTTACAACTGCACTTGAAACCTACAAGTGACTAACAATTACACTGACTTAGCTCACACTAAGATTCACTCTCTTAGTCTTCTCTAGGATCCGATCAGCCTTGATCTCCTAAAGGAACTAAACAAACTGTTTATCAAAGAATTGTTTACACGAGATTTGCTTCTAAAAAGCTAATAGTAAACTCAATGAATTTCAGATGAAAGAAAGCTTAGAAGAATTTGAATATGTCTTGCGCGTATGTGAATGCTTCTAGCCGCTTCTTTCAGTCTTCAGCCTCTTTATATACTCCAAGGATTAGGGTTGAGCGTTGCATGGAAAATGCTACCGTTGGAGGGCAGTTCTGGAAAATCCAGCTTCTGCTGTGTCTGAGACTGTTAGGTAGGTCGTCAGGAAGGTACAGTTGCTTTTGTACTTGGATAGCGACTTGACCTTTAAACCTAGGAGACTTCTGATCAGGGGAATGCTTCATATTGGAACTAGTGAAGCCGGTTGATCAGAGTCAGAGGGAAAGCCCAGATCCTCTGACCATTGTTTCTTCTGATTCTGAACTCAGAGGGAAGAACATGGTCTTCAGAGTATCTTGCTTCTGGACAACAGAATTTCACTAATCAGCTTCTGGATCTTCAGAGTCTTCTACACCATCAGAATATCTGAGCCTTCAGTGTTTCTTGGTTATCAGACTTTCTGGATCTTCAGAGCTTCTAGTGACTGAGTCCACATCAGAGTTTGTATAACTTCAGAACTTCTGAAGCTTTTCCACTGTTCATACTGAACATGGTGAATGCGAAAGCGTTGCTTGGGTCGCTCTTTATACACAGTGCTTCTGATTTGTGTGAGATTGAGTTGAGGTCAGAGCCTGTAAATAGCACACTCAGAAAAACACGTTAGAGTACCACAATTGTTCATATCAAAAGGTTAACTTGTAATCATCAAAACATAGAGTTGTACTACTAGATCAAAACCTGATCTTACAATCTCCCCCTTTTTGATGATGACAAAACTAAGATTTTTGATGAACAATTCTTAAACATTAAACTGAATTCACTCAGAGTTTAGGGATATAGAATAAGACTTATCCTGATGTGAATAGTTTATCTTGCTCATTCTGAATTCAAGTCACTGCTTGATTCTGAGCTTAGCTCCCCCTGAATCTAATACTTGATGAAAACGTTAGTAAAGTCTAGATTCTGAGCTAAATGATATAAGAGTTCAGAGTGAAAAACTTATGACATAGATGAAAATCGAGTAATCAGAGCGCATAAGTAATCAGAGTCACGGACAAGGTATCAGAGTCTTGGGTATCAGAGTCAACTTGGAATCACTTCAGAAGAAGTGAAATGTATTCCTTGTATTTGCCCAGTGACACATCTATGGTCATGAAGGTGGAACTCTTAAATTCTCCAAAAGAAAAATAAATCACACTAACACATCTTACACATCAAAAACTGGGTTTACTCCCCCTTTTTGTCATAAGCAAAAAGCTTGGGGTGTGAAAAACTTAGCTTGAAGTACAAGGTACTCCCCCTTAGAGAAGGTCTAAGTTTAAGGAAAATGAAAACGATGCAAGAATCAGAGTTAGGCGAAATGAATAGAAGAGTTAATGCAAGAGAAGAACGTTTACCACCGGTCAAGGGAGTAAAGAGAAGGGTCAGTTACCAAGAATTTAATCTCGAGAAACTGTAGGAGCATTAACTTTCAGAGAGAAAGTGAAGCCTATATAAAGAGTGGGAGAGAGAGGTAAGCTTCACAACTCGAACAATTTTCAGTAAGGAGAAAAATGGCATCATACATCGTAGCACTAGAAGAGCTGAGGAAGAAGGCCTTCGAGGAGGACTTGTTCCTGAACATCAGGCATCCAGAGGGTACAACGACCATCTCGGAGCTGACACGGACACTGCTGGAGGAGGACCTGCGTCCAGAGTTGAAGAGAGACCTGAGGGAATTTCTTGCCTTCGTGGAGGAGGTGCAAGAACTCAGCCGGCTTGAACTCAAGCTGCTGGAAGAAAAAGAGATCTTGGAAGAGAAGCTCAAGACTGCATAAGAGATTCTGGAGAGGGATGAGCTAAAAGACAGGCTCAACAACATCCAGCATGTACTGGATCGTCTGGAGAAGGATAGGTCAGAGCAGCGCCAGGAGTGCAGAAGAATGAGGAGGGATCCTCCATTCTAGACTTTAGGGAAAGAATGTATGATGTAAACATAAAGAGATTATGAATAAAAAGATTTTTGCAAACACATGTGACAAAAATATATATAGATATGCATAGATAATCACAAACGAACAAAGTAGAATAATTAAATAAAAAGAAACAGAAGTTAACAAAAATAAAACAACGTTAAAGAAAAAGAAAAGCGAAGAGATCCTAAAACTAGGGTTTATCAGTTCGACGCAGAAGTTCCATCATCATGTGCTTCATTTCAATTAGCATTGATTCATGAGTGTCAAGACGCTGTTCCATGATGTCGAGTCTGGACGAGCTTGACTGAGTAGAACTGGAAGGAACATTCTGAGCAGATTGAGGAGCTGGAATGGAAGCAGAAGCAGCAGAAGTAAACACTACTGGTGCAAGTTCTTGGCATCTAAGAGCTTCAGCCTCAGCTTCAAGTCGTTCTGCCTCTAATCTGGCTTGTTCAGCTTGAGCTGCTGCTTGACGTGCAGCTTCTTCTGCTTGAGCTTTCTTTCTCTTAGCTTCTTCAATAGCTTCAAGAAGCTTATGTCTCTGTTCTTGTTCATGAAGAGCCACCCTTCGAGCAAACCTTTGCTTTGCAGCCTCGATCCTCTGACTTCCTTCTGCATGCAGGAGCTGCATCATAATTGGAACTTGAGCCACTAGCCAAGTGCCCAGATTGTTCCACTCATCAGCCACATGTTCAGCATTCTCACTTAGGTCAGTCTGACCGTGCACATTGCGTAGCATCAAAGAGGCTTCATGATAGAAAATATTGATGCACTCAGAGAGAGATGTGGGTCGGAGGTGAGTGTAAGGAATTATGGAGAGGTTGGTTTCAGGAGAGGCTGGGTGATTGCTGGTGTGAGCTTCAGAGGCACCTTGTGGAGAGCCAATGTTAAACATTTGAGCATTGGGTTCAGAGGTTCCAAGGTGAGGTTCTGAAGTTTCAACCAGAGGATGGGGTGATCTAACCGAGGATTGGTTAGACACAGATTGTTCTGGTTCAGGTTCTGGTTGAATAGGCTCTTGTTGGTCTGGGGCAGGGTGAGCTTGTTGAGCCAAAGGGTCTGCCTCATGTAAAGGATTGGCTAAGATAGGTTCATCTGGGTCAACTAGACGTTCAGGTCTAGGGCCAGGATATCTCCTAGGGCTTGGACAAGTGAGATAATACTCTTCTAAGGTAGACACCTTTTCTTTTCTGACCTCCATGAATTTTCTAATGGATTCAGAGTTATTGGAGGGAGAAGAGTCAGCAACATTGGTTGGGAAGGATACAGGTGTAAAGGCTGTGGAAGAGTCTGTATCCGTGGGTCTGAGAGCCAGTCGTTCTGATGCTCTTGGGACAGAGTGATCAGAGGTTCTGGGTCCAGGTTCTGTTTGGGTAGGCTCTGGTTGTTCATGAATGATGGGTTCAGAAGTTAATGGGTTGTATGGAATGGTAATGGGAGAGGTTGGTTCTTCTGACCTAGAGGGTTGGTTCTGTAGCAAATTCCAGAGAGGTGCTTCAGTAGGGGCAGGTTGAAAGAACGAAGACCTTGGGGAATGTGGTGGAGAGGTGGTTTGTGCAGCTGGTTGGGACTCAGGAATAGGAGTGAGGGGATTTGAAGAGTGTTTGAGCATGGCAGATATGGGGAGTGCATCAAATAAATTCAAATCATCATCAGAAGCAATGGCAGACTTACTTGAATGTGCTGATGATCTTGTCACTCTGGCAGGAGTTTCAATCCTTCTGACCACTTCAGCAGCTGGTTCCACCCGAGTAGGCTTCACCACGATTCTGACCTGCTTCTTCTTCTTCTTAGGAGGACCATCCTCATTATCACCATCATCACCATCATCACCATCATCGGGCTTGCTGGTTTCATCGTGCTTTCTCTTGGATTGACCAGCCTTCTTCTTTTTGATCAGAGGGACATCTGATTCCTCAGAAGATTCTTCTAGGATCATCTTCCTCTGAACTTTCTTCTTGGGAGGAGAAGGAAACTCTGGAGCTGGCGGCAGTCTGCTGAAGAAATCATCGAGATCAATTTCGAATCCTTGAGCCCTTAGGTCTTCAACATAGCACCTAATGGCGTCAGGATTGTCAGCCTGTGTCCACAGAGGGTAGTCATTCAGAGGCATCCTTCTACTTCTGATCTCAGAAGATGTGTCTTCATGGGAAGGAGCAATCTTCTTCTTAATTAGGCCCATCTTCTTTAGAGAATTTGCAGTGAAGACATCACTGACAATGGTGGTCAGATCCTCTGTGCATCCAGCATTTATCAGATCTTGAATGAGGCCACTCTCAATGAAGAGATCAGACAAAAGTCTCCCGAAGGGAATATACTTGATCGCTGACTTGATGGAGGCAGTGGTACGAGACTTCCGGATACATTCCTTCAAGTAGGAGAACAGGAAGTAGGGAAGGCAGATCTTCTTCTGGTCTTGGATGAAGAACAACATCACCTTCTGGTTGAAGTTGATGTAGTCTGGGGAACTGCCCTTTGGTCTCTGGTTTATGCAGTGGAGCAAAATTTTGTGCCAGATCCTGAGCTTGGGATGAAGGTCCATCACCTTGTAATTCGTCTTGCCCGGTTTGTAATTGGTGTACAGGGCCTTGTTGATCTCATCCTTCGTCTTGGGTTTCAGCTTCGATTCCGTGAATTGGAAACGATACCCAAAAGCAGTGTCTGCACCCAGCAAATTCACGAAAGACTTCTCTGTGATGACGATCTTTCTTCCAAGAATGTGAGATACCACCTGAGTATCATCGCAGTCGGCGTGCTTCCAGAATTCCTTGATCAGTTTACCATACACCGGTCCTCGAAGTCTGTTGAAGTAATTTCCCCAACCTTGAACTTGGACTTCAGGACGAAGATCATACCCATTTGTAGCCAGGTTGTCGAGGTCGAATCTCCATTCTGCCAGGACTTGAAGTTCCTCAGGAGCATAAACGCAATGAACGGCACAGCCCCGTTCTGCAATTGGAATAATCTGCTCTTGAGCTTGACCTTGATCTTGTGTCGGATTCTCAGGGCCCCTTTGACCCGTTGCTAGACCAACTACCATGTGAGGGAACTGGGTTGCATCTGCAGTAGCTCTTCTGGTTTGACTCACCATTTTTGAAGCGGTTGAAGGTTTGAGGTAGAAGATGAAGGTTGAAAGATGAAGAGAGATCGAGAGAGAAAACGAGGATAAGCGGTTTTGAAATAGCAGAGAGAGAGAGAGTAAAAACCGGAAGTGAAAGAGATCGTGTGTGTATAGTGGGTTTTGACAAATAACCGTTGTTGATTCAAAAAGCAATTTAAGATCAACGGTTGAAAATTAAAGATAGATAGTAACAGTAAATACACAAATCACACACAGGAGAGAAGCACATCTACACGCAATCATAACAGACTGTCACACGGGCACAAGGAACTATGCATCAGAAATACTGACACACGTGTTGCTATCTCAGCTTCAGAGTCAGTACCAATGGGTACACACACTCTGATTGAGTTACCTTCTGGACTAGACATCTTCTGATCAAGAAGTATCATAGTCAGATGTTCTGATCCATCTTCACTCTGGACAAAAGTCCATGTTCAGATTTTTCAGAATAAAATTAAATCTATCCTCTGCTAAGGGCTTTGTAAAGATATCTGCTCATTGATGGTCAGTATCAACAAACTTCAGAAGAAGTACGCCCTTCTGTACATAATCTCTAATAAAGTGATACTTTACCTCAATGTGCTTTGCCCTAGAATGCAAGATAGGATTCTTACTCAATGAGATTGCAGCAGTGTTATCACAATAGATTGGGATATTGCTCTCAAGAATCTGATAATCCTCCAGCTGATGTTTCATCCAGAGCATCTGAGTGCTGCATATTGCTGCTGAGATATATTCTGCCTCTGCAGTTGATAGTGCAATGGTTGATTGCCTCTTGCTTGCCCATGAGACTAGATTGCTTCCCAGAAATTGACAATTTCCAGAAGTACTTTTTCTCTCTATTCTATCTCCAGCATAATCAGCATCACAGTAACCTGAAAGCTTATACTCTGATGTTTTCTTATACATCAAGCCAAGGTTAGTGGTGCCTTTCAGATACCTTAGGATCCTCTTAACAGCAGTTAAGTGGGTTTCCCTTGGATCTGATTGGAAACGAGCACATAAATGAACACTAAATAATATGTCTGGCCTAGATGCAGTTAAGTATAGAAGTGAACCTATCATGCCACGATAGAGCTTCTGACATACTTTACCACTTTTATCTTCTTTCTCCAGAATGCATGTAGGATGCATTGGAGTCTTGGCCACTGTAGATTCCAGCATATTGAACTTCTTCAGAAGTTCTTTAGTGTACTTGCTCTGATGGATATATGTTCCTTCTGGTGTCTGATCAACTTGTATTCCCAGAAAGTACTTTAATTCTTCCATCATACTCATCTCAAATTCAGCCTGCATCATCTCAGAAAATTCTTTGCATAGAGATTGATTAGCAGAACCAAATATAATATCATCAACATAAATTTGCACAATTAAGATATCATCTTTATAAGTCTTGCAAAAAAGAGTTGTATCTACTTTACCCCTTACAAACTCATTCTCCAGAAGGAATGAGCTGAGTCTCTCATACCATGCTCTGGGAGCTTGCTTCAGACCGTAGAGTGATTTCTTCAATTTGAACACATGGTCTGGTTTCTTCTCATCTTCAAAACCTGGGGGTTGATGAACATAGACTTCCTCTGAGATATAACCATTTAGGAAGGCACTCTTCACGTCCATCTGATGTAGAACTATGTTGTGATTTACTGAGAAAGAGATCAACAGTCTGATTGCCTCCAGTCTTGCTACTGGAGCAAATGTTTCAGTGTAGTCTATTCCTTCCTGCTGGCTGTACCCTTGAGCAACTAGCCTTGCCTTGTTTCTGACTACATCTCCTTTCTCATTCAGCTTGTTTCTGAATACCCATTTCGTTCCAATAACATGGACACTTTCAGGCTTCTTCACTAAGCTCCAAACATCGTTCTTGGAGAATTGATTCAATTCTTCTTCCATGGCCAGAATCCAATCCTTGTCCTGAAGAGCTTCATCTATGGACTTGGGTTCAATTAAGGACACCAATCCTTTCAGACTGAGCAAGGTCTCTTCAGAGGGTCTGAAGGCAGATCTGGTTCTGACTGGTTCGTCTTTGTTGCCCAAAATCAATTCCTTAGGGTGAGCTGCAGTGATTCTGCTCTTCTTCAGAGTTTGTGAGTTAGAGGGACCAGCTTCTTCCTCTGGTTCATCTTCCTCTGGCTCAACTTCCTCTGGAGCTTTGCCTTTGTCAGAAACATTAATGCTTAAATCTGCAAACTTTTCAACTAGCTTTGACTGGTCAGAGTCAAGCTTATTGTCAAATCTAACATGAATAGATTCTTCAATAGTCTTAGCATCAGTATTATAAAATCTAAAACCTTTAGATCTCTCAGAGTAACCGAGTAATAGACACTTAGAAGACTTAGCATCAAATTTATGCAATCTATCCTTAGTATTGAGAACATAACAAACACAGCCAAAAGGATGAAAATAAGAAATGTTGGGTTTTATGTTCTTCCACAATTCATAAGGAGTCTTATTCAGAATTGGTCTCACAGAGATTCTGTTCTGAATGTAACATGTTGTATTTACTGCCTCTGCCCAAAAGTGCTTAGCCATGCCAGTTTCTTGGAGCATGGTTCTAGCCATCTCCTGAAGAGTTATGTTCTTCCTCTCAACAACACCATTTTGTTGAGGAGTTCTGGGACAAGAGAAATCATGTGCAATTCCATAGGAATCAAACAGACTCTCAAACTTGTCATTCTCAAACTCTCCACCATGGTCACTTCTGATACGCACAATCCTACAAGCCTTCTCGTTTTGCACTTGAGCAATGAAGGTAGAGAACACAGCATGAGACTCATCCTTGCGGGTTAGAAACTTTACCCATGTCCAGCGGCTATAGTCATCAACGATAACCATCCCATATCTCTTGCCACCTATAGACTCATTTTTCACTGGTCCAAAAAGGTCAATATGCAGAAGTTCCAACGGCCTTGAGGTTGAGACAACATTCTTTGCCTTGAAAGGGACTTTTGTGAATTTGCCTTTCTGACATGCTTCACAAAGAGCGTCTGAAGCGAACTTCAGATTGGGTAAGCCCCTGACAAGGTTTAGCTTGCTCAACTGAGAAATCTTTCTCATACTGGCATGCCCTAACCGTCTATGCCATACCCACTGCTCTTCATTAACAGACAGAAGGCACTTCACATTCTGAGCCTCCAACTCAGATAATCTGATCTTATAAATGTTGTTCTTCCTCTTGCTGTTAAACAGAACAGAGCCATCGATTTGACTTACAGCCCGGCAGGACTTTTGATTGAATATAACATCATAACCCTTGTCAGCTAATTGACTTATAGACAATAAGTTATGTGTTAAGCCGTCTACCAATAACACATTATCAATGCATGGACTACTATCTACACAAATAGTACCAGTACCAACAATTTTACCCTTTTCATTTCCTCCAAAGCCAACTTCGCCTCCAGGCTTAAGTTTCAGCTCTCGGAACATACGCCTTTCTCCCGTCATGTGACGCGAGCATCCACTGTCCAGATACCATGATTGGTGTTTCAGTGGAGCTATCAAGGATATCTGCAACATAGATAATCTTGTCCTTAGGTACCCACTTTCTGGGTCCTCTCTTGTTAGTTACCTCAGAGGTTCTGATCACCTTGGGTGTCTCAACATGATATTTTAAAGGAATATTTGCATGATATTTAGTCATAGAGAAGGATCCCTTTTTAAGAGGGTTTTTAGCAACTTTAGCAGGTACAGGATCAGGCAATATGGTACCATAGGGAACAAAGCATTCATACAAGGATTTAGCTTTAGACACAGAGGGCTCATTTCTAATTGGTTTAGAGTAGCCAATGCCATGCATTCCATTTCTGCTTACGCCATAGATCATTGAAGCCATTAAGCTTCTATCCATGCTTTTAGCTAGGAATCTTTGAAAAGACTTTTCATACTTAGATTCATTTCTACAATCAGAGGCATCACAGGCAACAATTTCTTCTAACTTAGCAATCTGGTTCTTAAGCACAGAGTTAGAATTGATCAAGGCATGATTATCATTTTTCAAATCAGAAATAATTTTCTCATGTTCAGAAGGAGTCTTGGAAACAGCAGATAAGTTCTTTTTCAGCTTCTTATGCTTAGACAATAAGGAGTTATACTTATCCATGATATCAGACAATGCATGTTTCAGTTCAGAGGTAGAGAAAGAAGCGAATACCTCATTTTCATCGTCTGAGTTAGGATTTCCTTCTGATTCTGAGTCAGAGTCAACAGCTCCCTTTGACTCTGCTTCCTTGTCTTTGACAATAGCATGAGTCCTTGGACTTCACCATCAGAGTCAACATCCTCTGACTCTGATTCATCAAATGTCACCATCAGACTCTTCTTTGTCTTGAAGTGCTTCTTTGGCTTCTTGTCCTTCTTCAACTTTGGACAGTCACTTTTGTAGTGCCCTGATTCTTTGCACTCAAAGCATGTGACTTCCTTAAGTGAGGACTTCTTCTGACCTGAGGATTCAGACTTTCCTTTTGCCTTTCCAGAGCCTTTGTATTTGCTCTGCCTGTGCTTCCAGATGCGATTGAGTCTCTTGGAGATCAGAGTCAGCTCATCTTCATCAGAATCTTCTGATGCTTCTTCAGATTCCTCTTCTTCAGCTTGAAGAGCTTTTGACTTCTCAACCTTAACCTTTTCAGATTTAGATTTCAAGGCTATGGACTTTTTCCTCAGATCTTGCATCTCTGAGCGCTTCAGCTCATGGCATTTCAAAATGCTGATGAGTTCTTCTAAACTCATATTCTCAACGTCTCTCGTGAGCTCTATTGAAGTCACTAAAGGCATCCAACTTTCAGGAAGACACCTGATGACCCTTATGACATGATCTTTTGTTGTGTAGCTCTTGTTGAGAGGCCGTATGCCAGCTACAAGCAACTGAAATCTGGAGAACATTTCTTCAATGGACTCATTTGGCTCCATGATGAAGGATTCATACTTTTGGATCAAAGACAATGCCTTTGATTCTTTGACTTTCTTGTTTCCTTCATGAGACATCTTCAGAGATTCGAAAATGCCTTTCGCAAACTCACGATCCGTAATCTTCTGGTACTCTTCATAGGAAATAGCACTTAGAAGAATTGCTCTTGCTTTGTGATGTTGTGAGTACAACTTCTTTTGATCTGCAGTCATCTCTGACCTTGGGATCTTCTTGCCATCTGCATCAACTGGACGCTCGTAGCCATCCACAATAATATCCCAGAGATCTGCATCGAAACCTTTGACCGTCGAACATAGGAGGCTTTGCATTGTAACCATCTCTTTGAGTTTCACTGGTGGTGGCAGCCATTGTTTTTCACACCGGCCCGGATCACTGAACACTGTTAGGTGTGGTAATCAGAACTTGCGCTCTGATACCAATTGAAGGTATGAAAAACGGTAGAAAGGGGGGGTTTGAATAACGTTTTCAGTATAAAACTTCCACCTTAAAGATTTTGACAAATCTTTCGAGAACTTAAGTGCTAAAGATAAGAGATAGAAAAGCACACAAGGATTTTATCCTGGTTCACTTGATAAATCACTCAAGCTACTCCAGTCCACCCGTTAAGGTGATTTCTTCCTTCTTAGAATGAAGGCAATCCACTAATCAGGTAAGAGTTACAACTGCACTTGAAACCTACAAGTGACTAACAATTACACTGACTTAGCTCACACTAAGATTCACTCTCTTAGTCTTCTCTAGGATCCGATCAGCCTTGATCTCCTAAAGGAACTAAACAAACTGTTTATCAAAGAATTGTTTACACGAGATTTGCTTCTAAAAAGCTAATAGTAAACTCAATGAATTTCAGATGAAAGAAAGCTTAGAAGAATTTGAATATGTCTTGCGCGTATGTGAATGCTTCTAGCCGCTTCTTTCAGTCTTCAGCCTCTTTATATACTCCAAGGATTAGGGTTGAGCGTTGCATGGAAAATGCTACCGTTGGAGGGCAGTTCTGGAAAATCCAGCTTCTGCTGTGTCTGAGACTGTTAGGTAGGTCGTCAGGAAGGTACAGTTGCTTTTGTACTTGGATAGCGACTTGACCTTTAAACCTAGGAGACTTCTGATCAGGGGAATGCTTCATATTGGAACTAGTGAAGCCGGTTGATCAGAGTCAGAGGGAAAGCCCAGATCCTCTGACCATTGTTTCTTCTGATTCTGAACTCAGAGGGAAGAACATGGTCTTCAGAGTATCTTGCTTCTGGACAACAGAATTTCACTAATCAGCTTCTGGATCTTCAGAGTCTTCTACACCATCAGAATATCTGAGCCTTCAGTGTTTCTTGGTTATCAGACTTTCTGGATCTTCAGAGCTTCTAGTGACTGAGTCCACATCAGAGTTTGTATAACTTCAGAACTTCTGAAGCTTTTCCACTGTTCATACTGAACATGGTGAATGCGAAAGCGTTGCTTGGGTCGCTCTTTATACACAGTGCTTCTGATTTGTGTGAGATTGAGTTGAGGTCAGAGCCTGTAAATAGCACACTCAGAAAAACACGTTAGAGTACCACAATTGTTCATATCAAAAGGTTAACTTGTAATCATCAAAACATAGAGTTGTATTACTAGATCAAAACCTGATCTTACACTGCTCAACGAGCGAAGGAGTACCAACATACTCAGAACTTACCAAACTCGTCAACACTTGGATCCGACGACACTTCTCGTTTTCCAAAAACTAAGGTTTGCATCCGAAGCTTCCTTTCGAGTTTATTATCTTTATTTAAAGATTTAGAGGTTGTTTAATGTCTTATGAGTTTTCTTTTCAAAATAATATCCTTTTTAGTCTTATCGAAATTCCTATAAGTTCTCGGGATCCCCTAATCCCCAAATGACTCCAGAGAATGTCTCGATCCATACACATCATAACAAGGCCCGAATCTCATTCGTCCTATCAAACTTTCTCAAAACTCTCAAATAAAAATCGGCATGACCTGCCCGCTATTCTCACGATTCAGAATCTCAGATTCCAGTGCAGAGCATATTTAAATCATCACAATCAACAACATGTCATATATCAATAAATCGCATCATAAACACTTAGCACTTAGCATATAAAGCATGCACCACACATCCTAGATTACCCACATAGCACATAGCATGTAAGACAATCTCAAAAACATTCAGTAGATGAATCATCTACATTGTCAGCCGAAGCCTCAGAAAACATTTTCCAATCACACACAATTCCAGTGCATAAACAGTAAACAATGTCGAAACATCGACCCTAAGCATTAACTAGAGATTCAGTGAGAAGCCCTCACTTGTAGATTCTCCAGGACGATCTCCTAACACTTGTTCACAATCAAAGGCTTGCTCCTCTAGGAATTCCTCAAAATCACCTTTAGAGCAAAACCACAGAAATACTATCAGAATCTATCGAAAACTAAGCTATCGATACTTACTAAGGTTACTCGAAGTAATCTATACTCTAAGGTACGATAATCTAGCGCGAAAAGACAAGTTTTCGGAAAAGGAAATTTTCCTCCTCCCCCCTAATAGGGCTCGGCCACTTTGTGCAATTAGGAGACTCGATTTTTCTTCGATCAAACTTGGTTCCTATACTATCATTAGCCGTAACTAAGGGTATTCTGGACTCGGAAAAATTATCGGATCAAAAACTGTCGCAGGGGTATTTTGGTCATGATTTTTAACTTAGGATTTTTCAAAACTGAAATCCCAAAAACCAAATTTTGCAGGGACGTTACTAACGACGTTTATGACAACTAATCCTACTAACACTAAGCTAAGGCGATAGTTTTCAGCCTAAAGGTTGAAGCTTTACACCAAAAACTCCAAAAATGGGTATTTTAGGTTCAAATTGATTCCGGCGGAATTCCGGCGAAATAACGGAAAATCTAACCCGGCAGAAGTGATCTTGGGCGCATAAGGAAGAGGTTTAGAATCAGAAATGAAAGATTCAGGATAGTTTTGCAAAAACCCATAAACTATCCACTCAGAAAACTCTACAGAAAAGCTATGGAAAAAGCGATCGCAGGTAAGGATTAGCGACTATACCTCGAAGCTTGAAGTAGCAACTGATTGATCGACGATCAAGCAAGGATTGAACAAAAACTCTTCTTCCTTCTTCCTTGTTCTTGGCCGCGGGTTTGGAGAGAAAAATGGAGGAAAATTTGTGTTTTTCTTCCTTTCTTTGCTATATATAGAAGATGGAAATTCGCGGGAAAATGAAAGTTTCGTGAATCAGATTTTTCTGGCGTCATTCTCCGTGAATTAATAGATATGTTTTGGCAAAAGAATTCCAAAACCATAAAGAGGTCTCCTTGTATTTTTGGCAACTAATGCATAGTCGGTATAAACTATTTTACCCGATAAGTTGCTTTTTGCATCGAATGTCGGAATAGAAAACTTCCTTCTGAAGAAAGATTGAAATCATCAAGAGAAATTGGTGTACGCGTGTAGAATCTTCATTTGAAGCTCTGAATAGAAAAAGTCTTCATTGTCGAGAAATTCTAGGGTTTTGAAAATACCAGGGATTCGGTTTCGGCAAACTTCCGATGATTGGAATCGGACGTTCGTAGATCCTAGAGTTTCGCCTCGAAACGATTTTGATATATGGAAAAAGAGAAGTTCTAACATTTCTCTGAAGATTTTTGGAATTAACTTCCATCGTGCCTAAAAGTGAAAATTAGCTATATACTAGGGTTTCTGACCTAGGTTAAGCGTATAACGATCGTACTATAACTTTTATCGATCATGATGTAATCCTTTGACTTTTCCTGAACTTTCTCCTTCATAAATTTATTTCATTTGGTAAACTCTAGTTCAGGTTTCCCTTCACAATACATCAACCCTAATCATAAATGGAATCTCTTCCACTGATCCCTAAGCTTAAAATCTTGGGTCTTACATTACTACCCTCCAAAAAGAAAGTTTCGTCCTCGAAACTTAAGGGTCAGTAATAGTTCTGGATATTATTCCTTGATCTTTTGCTCTAACTCTCACATATGGCACCGTCTGTGTCTTTGTTTCCAAATGACTTTCTCTAAAGCACTCTGCTTTCCCTTCGATTGTTTCACTCTTCTAGTCCCAATGCTGACCGACGGCGTCTCAAAAGACATATCGTCTTCCAACTCTCTGTTGTCCGGTTCGACCACTTGCGTCGGGTCTCCATTGGAAATAATATTTGTTGGCATTCGTGCAATCGCACAACCTTAACCACTTGCTCCTTTGCTTTTGTTCGTCCAAAATACTGATTAGGAGCTCGGTACATCTCTATGTTCCGGAGTGAATGCTCAACTTGTCCTCGTGATGTTCACTCATGATCCAAACTCAACTCGGTCGCTTGATAACTTCTAGACGAAATACTGCGTTGGAATCTAATAGTCCATTAACGTGACTTCCAACTTCGTGATTATCATCGCTCGCACCATGAAATCAATCTTCTACTTAGTCACCGTTCAAGTTTAAAACTCGACTTGAGTCTTACTACCTCGTGCATGACGAGACTCATCCC
>NC_080041.1:53527013-53607711 GCF_012489685.1 Lotus japonicus
GCTTAACACATAACTTATGTCTATAAGTCAATTAGCTGACAAGGTTATGATGTTATATTCAATCAAAAGTCCTGCCGGGCTGTAAGTCAGATCGATGGCTCTGTTCTGTTTAACAGCAAGAGGAAGAACAACATCTATAAGATCAGATTATCTGAGTTGGAGGCTCAGAATGTGAAGTGCCTTCTGTCTGTTAATGAAGAGCAGTGGGTATGGCATAGACGGTTAGGGCATGCCAGTATGAGAAAGATTTCTCAGCTGAGCAAGCTAAACCTTGTCAGGGGCTTACCCAATCTGAAGTTCGCTTCAGACGCTCTTTGTGAAGCATGTCAGAAAGGCAAATTCACAAAAGTCCCTTTCAAGGCAAAAAATGTTGTCTCAACCTCAAGGCCGTTGGAACTTCTGCATATCGACCTTTTGGACCAGTGAAAACTGAGTCTATAGGTGGCAAGAGATATGGGATGGTTATCGTTGATGACTATAGCCGCTGGACATGGGTAAAGTTTCTAACCCGCAAGGATGAGTCTCATGCTGTGTTCTCTACCTTCATTGCTCAAGTGCAAAACGAGAAGGCTTGTAGGATTGTGCGTGTCAGAAGTGACCATGGTGGAGAGTTTGAGAATGACAAGTTTGAGAGTCTGTTTGATTCCTATGGAATTGCACATGATTTCTCTTGTCCCAGAACTCCTCAACAAAATGGTGTTGTTGAGAGGAAGAACAGAACTCTTCAGGAGATGGCTAGAACCATGCTCCAAGAAACTGGCATGGCTAAGCACTTTTGGGCAGAGGCAGTAAATACAGCATGTTACATTCAGAACAGAATCTCTGTGAGACCAATTCTGAATAAGACTCCTTATGAATTGTGGAAGAACATAAAACCCAACATTTCTTATTTTCATCCTTTTGGCTGTGTTTGTTATGTTCTCAATACTAAGGATAGATTGCATAAATTTGATGCTAAGTCTTCTAAGTGTCTATTACTCGGTTACTCTGAGAGATCTAAAGGTTTTAGATTTTATAATACTGATGCTAAGACTATTGAAGAATCTATTCATGTTAGATTTGATGATGAGCTTGACTCTGACCAGTCAAAGCTAGTTGAAAAGTTTGCAGATTTAAGCATTAATGTTTCTGACAAAGGCAAAGCTCCAGAGGAAGCTGAGCCAGAGGAAGATGAACCAGAGGAAGAAGCTGGTCCCTCTAACTCACAAACTCTGAAGAAGAGCAGAATCACTGCAGCTCACCCTAAGGAATTGATTCTGGGCAACAAAGACGAACCAGTCAGAACCAGATCTGCCTTCAGACCCTCTGAAGAGACCTTGCTCAGTCTGAAAGGATTGGTGTCCTTAATTGAACCCAAGTCCATAGATGAAGCTCTTCAGGACAAGGATTGGATTCTGGCCATGGAAGAAGAATTGAATCAATTTTCCAAGAACGATGTTTGGAGCTTAGTGAAGAAGCCTGAGAGTGTCCATGTTATTGGAACGAAGTGGGTATTCAGAAACAAGCTGAATGAGAAAGGAGATGTAGTCAGAAACAAGGCAAGGCTAGTTGCTCAAGGCTACAGCCAGCAGGAAGGAATAGACTACACTGAAACATTTGCTCCAGTAGCAAGACTGGAGGCAATCAGACTGTTGATCTCTTTCTCAGTAAATCACAACATAGTTCTACATCAGATGGACGTAAAGAGTGCCTTCCTAAATGGTTATATTTCAGAGGAAGTCTATGTTCATCAACCCCCAGGTTTTGAAGATGAGAAGAAACCAGACCATGTGTTCAAATTAAAGAAATCACTCTACGGTCTGAAGCAAGCTCCCAGAGCATGGTATGAGAGACTTAGCTCATTCCTTCTGGAGAATGAGTTTGTAAGGGGTAAAGTAGATACAACTCTTTTTTGCAAGACTTATAAAGATGATATCTTAATTGTGCAAATTTATGTTGATGATATTATATTTGGTTCTGCTAATCAATCTCTATGCAAAGAATTTTCTGAGATGATGCAGGCTGAATTTGAGATGAGTATGATGGGAGAATTAAAGTACTTTCTGGGAATACAAGTTGATCAAACACCAGAAGGAACATATATCCATCAGAGCAAGTACACTAAAGAACTTCTGAAGAAGTTCAATATGCTGGAATCTACAGTGGCCAAGACTCCAATGCATCCTACATGCATTCTGGAGAAAGAAGATAAAAGTGGTAAAGTATGTCAGAAGCTCTATCGTGGCATGATAGGTTCACTTCTATACTTAACTGCATCTAGGCCAGACATTCTGTTTAGTGTTCACTTATGTGCTCGTTTCCAATCAGATCCAAGGGAAACCCACTTAACTGCTGTTAAGAGGATCCTAAGGTATCTGAAAGGCACCACTAACCTTGGCTTGATGTATAAGAAAACATCAGAGTATAAGCTTTCAGGTTACTGTGATGCTGATTATGCTGGAGATAGAACAGAGAGAAAAAGTACTTCTGGAAATTGTCAATTTCTGGGAAGCAATCTAGTCTCATGGGCAAGCAAGAGGCAATCAACCATTGCACTATCAACTGCAGAGGCAGAATATATCTCAGCAGCAATATGCAGCACTCAGATGCTCTGGATGAAACATCAGCTGGAGGATTATCAGATCCTTGAGAGCAATATCCCAATCTATTGTGATAACACTGCTGCAATCTCATTGAGTAAGAATCCTATCTTGCATTCAAGGGCAAAGCACATTGAGGTAAAGTATCACTTTATTAGAGATTATGTACAGAAGGGCGTACTTCTTCTGAAGTTTGTTGATACTGACCATCAATGGGCAGATATCTTTACAAAGCCCTTAGCAGAGGATAGATTTAATTTTATTCTGAAAAATCTAAACATGGACTTTTGTCCAGAGTGAAGATGGATCAAAACCTCTGACTATGATACTTCTTGATCAGAAGATGTCTAGTCCAGAAGGTAACTCAATCAGAGTGTGTGTACCCACTAGTACTAACTCTGAAGCTGAGACAACAACACGTGTGTCAGTATTTCTGATGCATAGTTCCTTGTGCCCGTGTGACAGTCTGTTATGATTGCGTGTAGATGTGCTTCTCTCCTGTGTGTGATTTGTGTATTTACTGTTACTATCTATCTTTAATTTTCAACCGTTGATCTTAAAGTGCTTTTTGAATCAACAACGGTTATTTGATAAAACCCACTATACACACACGATCTCGTTCACTTCCGGTTTTTACTCTCGCTCTCTCTGCTTTTCAAAACCGCTTATTCTCGATTTCTCTCTCGATCTCTCTTCATCTTTCAACCTTCATCTTCTACCTCAAACCTTCAACCGCTTCAAAAATGGTGAGACAAACCAGAAGATCTACTGCAGATGCACCTCAGTTCCCTCACATGGTAGTTGGTCTAGCAACGGGTCAAAGGGGCCCTGAGAATCCGACACAAGATCAAGGTCAAGCTCAAGACCAGAGTGTTCCAATTGCAGAACGGGGCTGTGCCGTTCACTGTGTATATGCTCCTGAGGAACTCCAAGTCCTGGCAGAATGGAGATTCGACCTCGACAACCTGGCTACAAATGGGTATGATCTTCGTCCTGAAGTCCAAGCTCAAGGTTGGGGAAATTACTTCAACAGACTTCGAGGACCGGTGTATGATAGATTGGTCAAGGAATTCTGGAAGCACGCCGACTGCGATGATACTCAGGTGGTATCTTACATTCTCGGAAGAAAGATCATCATCACCGAGAAGTCTTTCGTGAATTTGCTGGGTGCAGACACTGCTTATGGGTTTCGTTTCCAACTCACGGAATCGAAGCTGAAACCCAGCACCAAGGATATAATCAACCAGGCCCTGTACACCACTTACAAACCGGGCAAGACGAGTTACAAGGTGATGGACCTTCATCCCAAGCTCAGGATCTGGCACAAAATCCTGCTCCACTGCATAAACCAGAGACCGAAGGGCAGTTCTCCAGACTACATCAACTTCAACTAGAAGGTGATGTTATTCTTCATCCAAGACCAGAAGAAGATCTGCCTTCCCTACTTCCTGTTCTCCTACTTGAAGGAATGCATCCGGAAGTCTCGCACCACTGCCTCCATCAAGTCAGCAATCAAATATATCCCCTTTGGGAGACTGCTCTCAGACTTTCTCATTGAAAGCAACCTGGTGCAAGATCTGGTCAATGCTGGATGTGTAGAGGATCTGAGCACCATGGTCAGTGATGTCTTCACTGCAAATTCTCTGAAGAAGATGGGGTTGGTCCAGAAGAAGATTGCTCCTGCTCGTGAAGACACATCTTCTGAGATCAGAAGTAGAAGGATGCCTCTGAATGACTACCCTCTGTGGACACAGGCAGACAATCCTGACGCCATTAGGTGCTATGTTGATGACCTAAGGGCTCAAGGATTCGAAATTGATCTTGATGATTTCGTCAGCAGACTGCCGCCAGCTCCAGAGTTTCCTTCTCCTCCCAAGAAGAAAGCTCAGAGGAAGATGATACTGGACGATTCTTCTGAGGAATCCGATGTCCCTCTGGTCAAAAAGAAGAAGAGAAAGCCTGATGATGGTGATGATAGTGATAATGAGGATGGTCCTCCTAAGACGAAGAAGAAGCAGGTCAGAATCGTGGTGAAGCCTACTCGGGTGGAACCAGCTGCTGAAGTGGTCATAAGGACTGAACCTCCTGCCAGAGTGACTAGATCATCAGCACATTCAAGTAAGCCTGCAATTGCTTCTGATGATGATTTGAATTTATTTGATGAACTCCCTATTTCTGCCATGCTCAAACACTCCTCAAATCCCCTCACTCATATTCCTGAATCCCAACCAGCTGCACAAACCACCTCTCCACCACATTCCCCAAGATCTTCATTCTTTCACCCTTCCCCTACTGAAGCACCTCTCTGGAATTTGCTTCAGAACCAACCCTCTAGGTCAGAAGAACCTACCTCTCCCATCACCATTCCATACAACCCACTCGAACAACCAGAGCCTACCCACACAGAACATGAACCCAGAACCTCTGATCACTCTGTCCCAAGAGCATCAGAACGTCTGGCTCTCAAACCCACGGATACAGACTCTTCCACAGCCTATACACCCGTATCCTTCCCAACCAATGTTGCTGATTCTTCTCCCTCCAATAACTCTGAATCCATTAGAAAATTCATGGAGGTCAGAAAAGAAAAGGTGTCTACCTTAGAGGAATATTACCTCACTTGTCCAAGCCCTAAGAGATATCCTGGCCCTAGACCTGAACGTCTAGTTGACCCAGATGAACCTATCTTGGCCAATCCTTTACAAGAGGCAGACCCTTTGGCTCAACAAGCTCACCCTGCCCCTGACCAACAAGAGCCTATTCAACCAGAACCTGAACCCGAACAATCAGTGTCTAACCAATCCTCGGTTAGATCACCCCATCATCTGGTTGAAACTTCAGAACCTCGCCTTGGAACCTCTGAACCCAATGCTCAAATGTTTAACATTGGTTCTCCACAAGGTGCCTCTGAAGCCCATAGCAGCAATCACCCAGCCTCTCCTGAAACCAACCTCTCCATCATTCCTTATACTCCCCTCCAACCCACATCTCTCTCTGAGTGCATCAATATTTTCTATCATGAAGCCTCTTTGAGGCTCCGCAATGTGCACGGTCAGACTGACCTCAGTGAGAATGCTGAACGTGTGGCTGATGAGTGGAACCATCTGGGCACTTGGCTAGTGGCTCAAGTTCCAATTATGATGCAGCTCCTGCATGCAGAGGGAAGTCAGAGCATTGAGGCTGCAAAGCAAAGGTTTGCTCGAAGGGTGACTCTTCATGAACAAGAACAGAGAAATAAGCTTCTTGAAGCTATTGAAGAAGCCAAGAGAAAGAAAGCTCAAGCAGAAGTAGCTGCACGTCAAGCAGCAGCTCAAGCTGAACAAGCCAGACTAGAGGCAGAGCGACTTGAAGCTGAGGCTGAAGCTCTTAGATGCCAAGCACTTGCACCAGTTGTGTTTACTCCTGCTGCTTCTGCTTCCATTCCAGATTCTCAAGCTGCTCAGAATGTTCCTTCCGGTTCTGCTCAGTCAAGCTCATCCAGACTCGACATCATGGAACAGCGTCTTGACATTCATGAATCCATGCTCATTGAGATGAAGCACATGATGATGGAACTTCTGCGACGAACTGACAAACCTTAGTTTTAGGATCTCTTCATTTTCCTTCTTTTTCGTTAACGTTGTTTTATTTTCTTGTTAAACTCTGTTTCTTTTTATTTATTCTACTTTGTTCGTTTGTGATTATATATGCATATCTATATATATTTGTGTCACATATGTTTGCAAAAATCTTCTTATTCATCATTTCTTTATGTTTACATCATACATTCTTTCCCTAAAATCTAGAATGGAGGATCCCTCCTCATTCTTCTGCACTCCTGGCGCTGTTCTGACCTATCCTTCTCCAGACGCTCCAGTACATGCTGGATGTTGCTGAGCCTGTCCTTTAGCTCATCCCTCTCCAGAATCTCTTCTGCAGTCTTGAGCTTCTCTTTCAAACTTTCTTTTTCTTCCAGCAGCTTCAGTTCAAGCCGGCTGAGTTCTTGCACCTCCTCAACGAAGGCAAGAAATTCCCTCAGGTCTCTCTTCAACTCTGGACGCAGGTCCTCTTCCAGCAGTGTCCGTGTCAGCTCCGCGATGGTCGTTGTACCCTCTGGATGCCTGATGTTCAGGAACAAGTCCTCCTCAAAGGCCTTCTTCCTCAGCTCTTCTAGTGCTACGATGTATGATGCCATTTTCTTTACTGAAAATTGTTTGAGGTGTGAAGCTTACCTTTCTCTCCAACGCTTTATATAGGCTTCACTTTCTCTCTGAAAGTTAATGCTCCTACGGTTTCTCGAGGTTAAGTTCTTGGTAACTGACCCTTCTCTTTACTCACTTGACCGGTGGTAAACGTTCTTCTCTTGCATTAACTCTTCTATTTATTTCGCCTAACTCTGATTCTTGCATCATTTTCATTTTCTTTAAACTTAGACCTTCTCTAAGGGGGAGTACCTTGTACTTCAAGCTAAGTTTTTCACACCCCAAGCTTTTTGCTTATGACAAAAAGGGGGAGTAAACCCAGTTTTTGATGTGTAAGATGTGTTAGTGTGATTTATTTTTCTTTTGGAGAATTTAAGAGTTCCACCTTCATGACCATAGATGTGTCACTGGGCAAATACAAGGAATACATTTCACTTCTTCTGAAGTGATTATAAGTTGACTCTGATACCCAAGACTCTGATACCTTGTCCATGACTCTGATTACTTATGCGCTCTGATTACTCGATTTTCATCTATGTCATAAGTTTTTCACTCTGAACTCTTATATCATTTAGCTCAGAATCTAGACTTTACTAACGTTTTCATCAAGTATTAGATTCAGGGGGAGCTAAGCTCAGAATCAAGCAGTGACTTGAATTCAGAATGAGCAAGATAAACTATTCACTTCAGGATAAGTCTTATTCTATATCTCTAAACTCTGAGTGAATTCAGTTTAATGTTTAAGAATTGTTCATCAAAAATCTTAGTTTTGTCATCATCAAAAAGGGGGAGATTGTAAGATCAAGTTTTGATCTAGTAGTACAACTCTATGTTTTGATGATTACAAGTTAACCTTTTGATATGAACAATTGTGGTACTCTAACGTGTTTTTCTGAGTGTGCTATTTGCAGGCTCTGACCTCAACTCAATCTCATACAAATCAAAAGCACTGTGTATAAAGAGTGACCCAAGCAACGCTTTCGCATTCACCATGTTCAGTCTGAACAGTGGAAAAGCTTCAGAAGTTCTGAAGTTATACAAACTCTGATGTGGACTCTGTCACTAGAAGTTCTGAAGATCCAGAAAGTCTGATAACCAAGAAACACTGAAGGCTCAGATGTTCTGATGGTGTAGAAGACTCTGAAGATCCAGAAGCTGAATAGTGGAAACTCTGAAGTCCAGAAGCAAGAAACTCTGAAGGCCATGTTCTTCCCTCTGAGTTCAGAATCAGAAGATACAATGGTCAGAGGATCTGTGCTTTCCCTCTGACTCTGATCAACCGGCTTCACAAGTTCCAATATGAAGCATTCCCCTGATCAGAAGTCTCCTAGGTTTAAAGGTCGCGTCGCTATCCAAGTACAAAAGCTACTGTACCTTCCTGACGACCTACCTAACGTTCTCAGCCACAGCAGAAGCTGGATTTTCCAGAACTGCCCTCCAACGGTAGCATTTCCCATACATCGCTCAACCCTAATCCTTGGAGTATATAAAGAGGCTGAAGACTGAAAGAAAAAAAAATGAAGAAGTATTCACATACGCGCAAGACAATCTTAAATTCTTCTAAGTTTTCTTTCATCTGAAATTCATTGAGTTTACTATTAGCTTTTTAGAAGCAAATCTCTTGTAAACAATTCTTTGATAAACAGCTTGTTTAGTTCCTTTAGGAGATCAAGGCTGATCGGATCCTAGAGAAGACTAAGAGAGTGAATCTTAGTGTGAGCTAAGTCAGTGTAATTGTTAGTCACTTGTAGGTTTCAAGTGCAGTTGTAACTCTTACCTGATTAGTGGATTGCCTTCATTCTAAGAAGGAAGAAATCACCTTAACGGGTGGACTGGAGTAGCTTGAGTGATTTATCAAGTGAACCAGGATAAAATCCTTGTGTGCTTTTCTATCTCTTATCTTTAGCACTTAAGTTCTCGAAAGATTTGTCAAAATCTTTAAGATGGAAGTTTTATACTGAAAACGTTATTCAAACCCCCCCTTTCTACCGTTTTTCACACCTTCAAAGGATTCTTACCCATTTCCGAGTATAGACAAATTGGTGGACAGAGTGTCCGGCAATGAATTGCTAAGCCTAATGGATGCCTACTCAGGTTACCACCAAATCAAGATAACCGTCAGACGAGAACAAAACGACCTTCATGACCGCCAGGGTGAATTACTACTATTAGACAATGCCTTTTGGATTGAAGAATGTCGGGGGGACATATCAACGGCTGATGGATAGGGTCTTCGCAGATCAGGTACGAAGAAACATGGAGGTCTACGTAGATGACATGATCGTAAAATCCGTTCAGGGAGCAAATCATCATGAGGATTTTCTGGAAGCTTTTGGCAGGCTCCGAAAGCACAACA
Organism: Lotus japonicus; assembly: GCF_012489685.1. Taxonomy (NCBI): domain Eukaryota; kingdom Viridiplantae; phylum Streptophyta; class Magnoliopsida; order Fabales; family Fabaceae; genus Lotus; species Lotus japonicus. Next base: position 53,536,130 of record NC_080041.1, read on the forward strand.
TGAGACTCAATCCAGAAAAGTGTTCTTTCGGGATACAAGGAGGAAAGTTTCTAGGCTTCATGATAACATCGAGAGGAATTGAGATCAACCCGGACAAGTGCAAAGCAATTCAGGAAATGAAGAGTCCAAGCAGTGTGAAAGAGGTTCAGCGTCTGACGGGGCGGATTGCGGCCCTTTCCAGATTCCTCCCTCAATCGGGCGACAAGTCAGCTCCGTTTTTCAAATGCCTTAAGAAACATACGGCTTTTGAGTGTAGTCCAGAGTGCGAGGAAGCTTTCAATCACCTCAAGGAACTGCTGTCCGCACCTCCAGTTCTGTCGAAACCTGTCCAAGGCCTCCCCTTACATTTGTATTTCTCTGTCAGCGAGCATGCAATCAGCTCAGCAATTCTCCAAGAAGTGGAGGGCGAACAAAAAATAGTCTACTTTGAGAGCCATACACTTCAGGGCGCAGAGATCAGGTACCAGAAGATTGAGAAGGCGGCGCTCGCCGTGCTCGTGACCGCCAGACGCCTAAGGCCTTACTACCAGAGCTTTCAGGTAAAGGTAAGAATTGATCTACCTTTAAGGCAGGTGTTGCAGAAGCCAGACTTATCGGGACGGCTCGTCGCGTGGTCAGTAGAACTGCCGGAGTATGGTTTGCAGTATGACAAGAGAGGAAAGGTAGGAGCGCAAGCTTTAGCGGATTTCGTGGTAGAATTAACACCGGAAGCCGGCGAGAGAGTAAGTTTGCAATGGACGTTGTTCGTCGATGGATCGTCGAATGAGAATAAAGCGGAGCAGGGGTCACGCTACAAGAACCTAGGGAATTAATTCTAGAACAACTTTGAGATTTCAGTTCAAAGCAAGTAATAATCAGGCGAAGTACGAAGCGTTAATCGCGGGCTTGAAGTTGGCCATCGAGGTTCAAATCGACAATTTGCTGGTTAGAATAGATTCGTTTCTGGTAGCAAATCAGGTGAACGAGGTATTTCAGGTGAAAGAGTCTACCCTGATAAAATATCTGGAGCGCGTGGGACTCCTAATGGGTCGACTACAGGAAGTGGTAGTTGAGTTCGTGTCAAGGGCAAAGAATCAAAGAGTGGATGCCCTGGCAAAGCTAGCAAGTACCCGGAAGCCTGGGAATAATCGGAGTGTGATTCAGGAGACACTGGCCAAACCGAGTATAGAGGGGGAGCTGGTGGCCAGTGTCGAGCGCCAAGAAACTTGGATGGAACCCATCGTGGACATCTTGACAGGAGAGTCGAGCGAGGTAGTAAAGTACGTGAAGGAGAAAAGGCGAGAGGCGGGACACTACACGCTGATCGATGGCACGCTTTTTCGAAGAAGATTTAGCTCGCCCCTCCTAAGGTGTCTGCCGCCCAGAAAGTACGAGGCCGTCATGGCAGAGGTTCATGAGGGAGTCTGCGCCAGCCACATCGGGGGAAGGTCCTTGGCGTGCAAGGTCCTCAGGGCAGGTTTCTATTGGCCCACGATGAGGAAAGATTGTGTAACACCCCGATTTCCGGGTGTCACTTTAGTAACTCAAAAATAAAACAAAGCGGAAAAGCAGGTATTTTTTTTTCGTTTTCTTTTTTTTTTAAATAAAAAGACTTGTCGACATAAAGACTCAACCCATTCGCGATTAACAGCGGCTAATATACAATAAAAGCACAGCCCTCGCTGCAACTCAAAATCATCATCACGAGTGTCCTCAAGTGACGGAAAGTAACATCACGTTTTCCCCACACTCTGAAATCATATAATCAAGTACTATCTCAAATCAGTACCATTCAATAGAGCATATGCAAATCATCATAAACTCAGCATAAATAATGGCATATAGCTCAGTTCAATAACAATATCAATATAACAATAATTCAGTGCGGAAATCATAAGACGGAAACCTGTAAACGGTCGAAGCCTCTCAGAAAACGGAGACACACGTCTCATATAAGTTCACTCGGCCGAAGCCTCCAGAAAACATTTTCCAGTTCAAAGCGATAAACAACATTCAATGCAATCTTCAATATCAAGCAGTGTTCAAGTCGAAGTTATCGACGCCTACAATACAAATAGCTAGTAAGTAAGTTTCCCTAACCTCTAGTTCCTCCAGAATCACGGTGTAAGTCACGCTCACAAGCTTGCTCAGTGAAGCCCAAGGTTTCCACAAACGAACCTTAGAGCAAACAAAGCAAAAATCAATCAAAATAAGTCGGTACAATCGAAACAATACTAACTAACATTTAGACAAAGCTCAAGAAGCTTCAGAGTACAACATTTAGGCACGAATGGAAGGCTTTCCCCGAATGGATGAGTTTTGACTCGATTCAAGTTTTGTACAAAAACACTTCATTCGCTAAAACGTGCATAACTCGAGCTACCGAACTCGGAATGACATGAAACCGACGCCAAAATTTCGACAATTGAAAGGGCTACACTATAACTCAGGTCATACATACCAAAAAATTATTTTTGGACACGGTACAATAGCAAATAATTTTCGGCCACTATCAAAATAGGGTTTCCCGAACTTTTTCTTCGATCCAATTCAATTCCTAGGTGTTCTTAGGCGATATCTAGGCCAGGGAAACTCTCAGAAAAATTTTAGAATTCGAAATGCGACTAGGGGTATTTTGGTCAAGATTTTTAGCTCGGAAACTCAAAGTCGGAATTTCAAAAAACAAATTTGATGGGGTCGTTCACAACGACATTTATAGCAACTAATCCCAAGGGCACTAAGTCGGATTGTGGCTTTTCGAAGATAAAGTTTCAATATGTGCGTAAATGGGTTTTTATATGTTTTTCAGATCTTTGGCGACTCGATCGAAATCGGCGCGCATCGGCTAATGATTTAGCTTGTTTGGCAACTATAGAACGTAGTTCAAAAGAAAAATCGGGAAAATCGAACAATTTTACGAAAAGCTCGAAACTTTGAGCTCAGAAAGAGATAAAGAAGCACGATAAAAAGAATGATCAGAGGTAAGAATAAGCAAGAGTACCTTGATGTCGCGAAGTAGCAACGAACAGCACGAAGATCAGTCAAGAAACGGCGAAGTTCTCTCCTCTCCTTCCTCTCCTCAAGCTCGCGGCCTCAAATGGTGGGAATGGGAGATATTTTGTGTTTTTCTTCTATTTATAAGAGAGTGAAATCGCGGGAAAATGAATATTTCGCGATCCTGATTTTTGCAGCACGTTCATCTGTGAATTCTAAGCGAGATTCTGGCGACAGAATTCTAGAACTCAAAACAAGTCTCTTGAATTTGAAGAAAACGATCCAAAAGCGGTGTAAGTTAAATTGCCCCGAAAAACTACTTTTTGCTGTGAAAGTCGGAAGACAAAACTTCCTTCTGAAGAAAGGTTGGAAACGTCGAAAGAAATCTGGCATCGCGGATGGAAACTTCGTTAGAAGCTCCGAATAGAAAAAGTCTTCATTCAGTGTTGGAATTTAAAGTCTTGAGAGAATAGAATTTAGCGTTGTCGGACTTCCGAGAAGTGAAACCTATCGTGCGTACAGTCCAGAGTTCTGAAATGAAACGCTGGTCGAGGGAAAAATAAAGAGAACTTCTTATTTTTCCAAGGATTTTGAATTTCGATTGAACAGTGCTTTAAGAGCGGAAATAGCCCTTTTCGGACACTCTCGACCTTAGTCGGGTGTGGAAATGGCTCGTTCTAACTCTTATACTGAACACAATACTATCCTCAAGCAATTTCCTGAATGTTATTCTTCATCAAGTCGTCCAAAACAGCATTATCCTTTACAAGGCCATTTTGCAGTTAAACTGGTTCTACTCTTGGGTTGGAAAATAATTAAAATAATTATTTAAATCCAAGTCTGAAATTTGCGTCTAACAGATTGCGCGGAATTTGTGAAGAGATGCGAAAAATGCCAGATGTTTGCGGACTTGCCCAAAGCCCCGCCAGAACAGTTGGCTACGATAAGCGCGTCGTGGCCCTTCGCCATGTGGGGAGTCGACCTGGTGGCACCCTTTCCGACCGCCAGATCACAGATGAAATTCATCCTCGTGGCGGTGTATTACTTCACAAAGTGGGTAGAAGCTGAGCCCCTTGCGAGCATCACCGCAGGAAAGATCGTAAGTTTCTACTGGAAAAGGATCGTGTGCCGGTTTGGGGTCCCGAGGGCGATCGTCTCGGACAATGGGACAGAGTTTGCAAGTAATAAGGCAAGGGAGTTCTGTGAGGAAATGGGCATACAACGGGGATTTTCTTCGGTAGAACACCCTCAGACCAAAGGACAGGCGGAGTCAGCGAATAAAGTGATCTTGCGAGGTTTAAAGCGCCGACTCTCTTAGGCAAAGGGAGCCTGGCTGGACGAGCTCCCGGTTGTGATTTGGTCCTACAAAACGACGCCGCACTCAACCACAAAGGAAACTCCTTTCAAGATGACCTACGGGGCGGATGCCATGCTGCCCGTGGAAGTAAACAACAACTCTTGGCGGACAGCACCACAGTTCGAGGGCAAGAATTCTTCTAACATGGTTGTGGAACTGGACTTTCTTTCGGAAACGCGGGATGAGGCTCGTGTTAGTGAGGTTGCGATGAAATAGCGGGTTGCGGCGAGTATGACACGAAAGTCCGCCCAAGGGCAATGCAGGAGAAAGATTTGGTTCTTAAGAAACGGACCGGGAATGTGGGGAACAAGTTGAGTTCGATCTGGGAAGGCCCTTACAGAATCTTGAGAACGTTGCGGAAAGGGGCCTACCACCTCGAGAGTTTGGATGGGAGGCAAGTGCCGCGATCTTGGAACGCATCAAGCTTGAGGTACTACTACAGCTGAGGATTGAGGAAGACATCGGATTGGGACAGGGGCAATCGACTAAGCAAGACTCATGAAGACCACGGGATTAAAAACAAAGACACGTTCTTGTTCTCCATCGCGGGAGTTTGTTGGCTAAAACGCCTAAATTGTAAAAACAAAGACACGTTCTTGTTCTCCATCTCGGGAGTTTGTTGACTATAACGTCTGATTGAAAATACAAAAATTGTATCAAGCGATTTTAATCACACTGAATTTCGGCAAGTGCTACGTGGGAAAAATTCCTTGAAGGTGGCTATCCCAACACGACCTTCATGTCTGGGGATCGCTCCGGAAAATCTGACGCTGCTCGCCGTCACCCGTTGGCGACGTTTGCGGATAAGCTTCTTATCCAAACAGCCTCCCTGAAATTTGGGCGAGCGAACCTAACTAGGCTAAGTCTCGCGCAACCCACATGGCCATTGGGACCCGAGCCACCGTAAGTCCTTGCCAAGAAAAAATGAGAAGGTCACACCTGATCTTACGGGAAAAGCGTGTGAACAAAGCCTCAGTTCAAAACTGAGCAAAAGTCCTAGTTAAACCCAGCACACCATCAATGTCGTCAAACGTAATTCAGACCCAAGGAGACTGAGAAGGAATCGTGGGAAAATTTCAGAAATGCGTTAAAACAGACATAGGAAATAAAGCTGAACTAATTAACTTAGAATCGAAAGATACAATTGAAACAAATTCATGATTGAAAAGAAAAAGAAGTACTAGCATTACAATTATTAAAGATGGTTAACATTATATATCTTTCTCTTGTTCCACAGCATCCCCGAGGTCAACATGGGCAGCTTCTAGTGGATCTTCTAGACCCTCCAGCCCGATTGGGGTGACCTTTTTAAAGAATCCCAAGGAGTCAAGGTTAATGGAAGGATGGAGGTGTTTGACTTGGGCCTTGGCGATGAGGAAGTCGCGAACGCGCTCTTTGGCCGCCGCCTGGGCAGCTTCCTCTCTTATTTCCTCTTCTAGAGCCTTGGCTTGGGCGTCCTTTTCAGCCGCGAGCTTGCACTTAGACGCCAGATCCGCCTTGGCCTCGGCGAGTGCCTTACCCTTACTCACCAGTTCCTCACGCAAGGTGGTGATCTCTTTATCTTTCGCGGCCAGGGTTTCCTCCTGTGAGGCAACAATGATCTCTTTGGCGTTAAGGTCTCGCTGGAGCTCCTCAATCCGGGTCTCGAGTCCTTCCCCTTTCTCGTTTGCCGTTATCAGCGCCAGCCTCGCCTCCTTGAGCTTTTGCAACATCTTTTTAACCTTGCCCTCCTATGCTATCAATTGATTGGACAATTTAGAGCAAGTGTCATTGGCCCGAAGGTTGTCGGAACGCAGCTTCTCCACCTCCTGGCGGAGCTCGGCAACTCCTGCAAGAGGCTGTGCTCGCTGGGCCACTTGGGCGAACAAGAACCCGGCGCGGAGGAGGTTAGACAGGGCTTCCTGGGCGACATCCTGCGGGTCCTGGCTGTTAGCCTCCCTCAATTTCTCAAGATAGGGGTGAGAAAGGAGGAAAAGAAAGGGATTTTGGGAGGATCTGCTGGAAGGGCTCTTCGGGCGGTCCACAGGAAGATTCCCTCCTTCACCACCAGCCCCGGGAAAGTTGGGGGTTGATGGGTCAAAGGTAGTCTGGCCGGGCGAGGGAGACGGCGGGTGGACAGAGGAAGGTGATTTTTGCCCTTCCAATGGGGTCACGGTGGGAGGGGCGTCTGGAGGCGGAGAAGTGCCCGTCTCACCATGATGAGTATACACCAGTGGGTCGCGAGCGCCATTCGGGGGAGGACCCACGGCGGCGAATTCAGGTGCGACGGGTCCTCCATCTGTGCTGATCAAAGGGGTAGCTTGGGGGTTTGGCTCACCCAAATTTCTTCTCTTGGGCGAGCAGGCGCTCACCGGCGAGCATTTCCTTTTTTCCCCAACCTGGGCTGAGGAAGACACCTTGGCATTCCCAGAGGTGAAAGCCTTTAGGAGCTCGGCAGTGGAGAACTTCATATTCCCTGAAAAAACAAAATGAAAAGTTGTTAGCAACGGAAAGGTCGAGGGGAGACATGAAAGAACATTTAAAGGGGGAACCTAATCGCGGGAGTAGTTTGGAGCTCGTAGGAGCGCCGAGTAACTCAGCACAACTAAGGCGGGGAAGTCGAGAGAGGATCCCGAGGGCAAAATTTTCTCTGGCAGACAGGAATGCTTTAGAAGGGTCGGCTACGGGTTTAGAGCATTTGGTCCAGTAAAATGAGAAGAGAGCTTTCCCTTCTCTTTGTGTAAATGACGAAGGGTAAGCTGGGTGAACGACGACCCGGAAGTACCGGCGAGCTAGACGGGGTTCAGGGTCACCCTGGTAAGGGATGAGTCGTTCCCGGCCCAAGTGGGGCGCCAGTACGACCCAGCCATGGGATCCTAGGGATCGGGAATCTACTTCAAAGAAAAAGAAGAAGAGGGCAGTTGAAGGAACTACATCGATACTGTTGCAGAGAATTTCAAAACACCTCAAGTAAGCCCAGACGTGGGGATGAAGTTGGCAAGGGGAAACGTTAACGGCACTCAGCACTTGGCTAAGAAATGGGGAGAAAGGGAGTTTGATGCCAAGGTCAAGGTACAGATATTCGTATATGAAAAAGAAATGAGAGTACTTGGGGTTCTTGAGTGCGCGGTGTTGCCACGGGCGGTCTTGGCCCCGACAACCTGTGTTGCGAAGGAGGTATTCTAATAACGGGGTGCTACAGAGACCGCCAACCCTGCAGAAAAGGTCAGAGATAGAGTCATCAGTGGCAAGTTCCGAGGGTTGGTCAAGGATCCCTTGGTCAGGATCGTTCTGGACCGGAGAAGGGAGAGTGGCGAAGGTTTCCAAGCGGTGAGCTCTGATTTCCTCCACGGAAGAAAGGGCTCATGTTGAAGGCATCGTGAAGGAAAAAGGAAAGAGTAAAAACAGGGACGAGAAAACTAACCAAAAAGAAGTTGTGTAGAAAGGAGCAGGAAAGGTCGGAGTTCGCAGGGTTGTCGAGAGAAGCTGGTGTGAGAGCCAGGAAAGAATATGAAGGTAGTTGGTAATAAGGGATGAGTTAATGAAAAAAGAAGAAAGGGAATGTTTACAGTTAAGTAAGGAATCGTGACCTATAATGGCAAGGTGAAATGATTATTGGAGGAAAGGACGCGTATTTAGGGGAGTGGGAGTGGCGCATTAAATAAAAATCATGACGGCTGATTGGTTTAAATTCAAATTGGCAGGCTTTATTAGGGTTCGAGAGGACCTTTCGAGGGCAGCGGTTGGGATTCTGCAGATTCGCTGACCTTTGCATTTCTTCAGTACGTTACATGTGGCCTACACGCGTCAAGCCACCATGATTCACGGCGATCACAGTTGGAGCTGGGTGAGAGAACCAAGCACCGTCGCCACAAGCCTACCTGTGGACTCGTGGACTCGGGGAAACTCGTGAAGAGAGTCAGAAATTAGCTTTAGCTTTACTTACTATGCCATGTTGGCAATCATTCTTGATCACTAGGCTTTGGCATTAGTTAGTTTTTCTCATTTTTGTTGCCTTGATTATTAAGAAAGTCTTAGCTCTCATGCTTCGAGCTCGGTGTCTTGTGGACTTGTGGACTGGGCGAGACCCCAGGGGCCCTCGCCCAGGGGTGCTTGCCTCAGGGCGGTGCGCGAGCCAGGGAGTTGGGCCTCCCCCGAGAGGCCCAACTGGCCCACTAAGGACGGTTAGGGACATTAGGCCCAACCCCGAGCCTATAAGTAGGGGGCGGTTACTGAATGTAAGGGACTCTTAGCTCATTTGAGAAATAACAAACTTGAAATTCAGTTATATTCTCTCTCTAAGCGGTTACACACACTCTCTCTCTCTCTAAATCCTCACATTGCAATCCCTTCACTCTAGGTACCATACCTCATCGCTATGTTCTGGGATAGAACAATTAGTATGTAGACCCAGGTGCCTAGTTGAACAACTAAGGCAGTCAGACATCGCAGCAAGGAGAACGGTGAAGTCCGAACATATCCTTCAACAGGACATAGATTCCATGTGCTCCAATCAGGGACTCTCCGAGCCTGCATTGTGTAGATATACCCAACGTCTTCTGGTTCTCGCCAGGAGACAATCACTTGTTGTTGGCAGCTTTTGCAATCTGTTTGGTCAAACGGTGTTGGTAGTCTCATAGGCTTGCAGCCCTGTACGGTCTGACCGTTCGTCTGCCTTTGATTGCAGATGTCACGAGCGTCTGAAGACGCCTCTTTCGAACTTGAGAGAACGAAAGGATATTGCCAAGACCAGCTGATCTTGATGAGCTTGAAGCTTGGCCAGATGAAGTTGGTGCTTGTTCAGAAGAGTGTTGTGTTTGTTCAGACGGTGTGGTGTGGGGATTGTTGGTGATGTGGGTTGCTGAGTGGTGTTGTTGTTGTTCTTTAGCAAATCATCAATGGTTCTTTCATCATCAGTTGATTCCATTGTTTGCACAGGAGTGAATTGCAGAGAGTTATGAACAGTGGATTCAACAACTTGTTGTTTAGTGATTTGGATTTCAGAAAGGCATTGTTGTGGTGGTTCAATGAATGGTTTGTCAATATGAGATAGTGGTGATTGAGTGTGGTGAGGTGGAGTGAGAGAGGATTGATATTCAACATTAACATTAAATAAAGAATCAACAAAATCTTGTTGAGAGATTTCATGGGGTACCTCTTGAACCAGCATGGAAAGACCAAGAACGTCCGCTAGGTGTGCACGGAAGACGACTTCTTCCTCTTCCACATTCTCATCAACACAGTCTGCAAGTAGTTTCCTCTTTCATATCAAGGTTTGGTGACCTCCACAATAGGTCCTGAGAATTGCTTCCTTAGTCTTTTCAGCTTGGTGGGCTCCGCTGGCTTGTTAGTCACAGAAAACCCTTTGCCATATCATGTCCTGGAAGCTACTGGTTGAGAGAACGGTGGAAGGGGTGCTCCACTCTTGGTGATCCTGATTTAACGCTCCTTGGTGTAACACCCCGATTTCGGTAGCGTCACTTTAGTAACCAAAAAGAAACTTTAAGCGGAAAAACGTGAATATATATTTTTTTCAATAATACAAACAAAGACTGAAAGGAATAAACTCGACAACGAAACATAACATAACTAATATACAATAATAATCACAGCCCCCCGCTGTAAGTAGCAAACCACGTCATGAGTAAACCTCCAGTGACAGGAAGTAAGAAAAGTAACGCCCGTAGGCAATATGTACAAACCAACAGGAAAGGTTAAGTGTCCGCAACACAAACCTTAAAAAATGAGAATAAGTTAGCCCAATCGGCCTAAAACAAGACCTCCTAGCCCAACGAACTCTCTGTGATCCCGTAGAGGAACCACACAAAAAGCTATAGGCGGGAAACTACCCTGTCCCCAAAGAAAACAATGACGGTCAGAGCTAAGACTCTACTCCTACACTAATCCTATCTCGAGGAGCTCACACCAGCACTCAAAACTATGTGCTAGCATGATCGTCGTCTGAATCTGAATCCAGAACGACCAAGTCTATAAACACTATCCGTCCTCCTCTCGCAACCGCGATGCGCTCCGGTGTTGGCCTCACGGGCTTAGGTCCCGAGCCAAGATCATCAATGATAGCAACGGCAGGTGAGCTAGACTCTGAAGAAGTCACTCCCACCGGCTCCTCCTCGGAGGGGTCCTCATCATCCGAAGATAACGGTGGTGGTGGTGGTGGTCCTACTCCTAGTCCGCAGTGCACGCCAGGTGGCAAGTTGAAGCTAACAGTGCATCTCTGATGAGCAATATTTTACCCATTTTATATAGCCTTAATTTGTCATTATTAATGATTATTCGTAATTAATTGACCTTGCTTGACAGAGAATTCTATTATTTGGTCTAATTACGTTTATTCATATTTTCAGGTTTTATTTGACATCAAGGGCATTTTGGAGAATTGCGGAATGAAGATTTGATTGTGCTGGAGTGAAGATTGTATTTTAGGAAATATCAGGATTTAATTTCGGAATAAATTAAGTTTGAATCTGATATCTTTCAGATTCAAACTTATTTAGGTTGTTATTTTAAAACTCTATCTTTAGGATTTGTTAGGATTTATTGTTATCTTTTAGGATTTGATTTTGATTAGGATTTGTGATCTCAGCTCCTATTTAAGGGTTTGTGTTGAGAGAAACAATGACCTTTTACCTTCTACATTATTATTTTATGCAATTTCGAATTTCAGTTATATTAGAGCTCTGCTAGGGTTTTATGCTTTTAATCCCTATTCTCTTCTCCAATATAATTGTTGAATTCGCCCCATCCATGGAAGGCTAATTCCCTTCGAACGAATTCCTTTGCAAAGTATATCGCGCTCTTGAGGTATAGTGCTTAATAGAATTCAACTGATTAGTTTTCTTCATCTCTAATTCTGGCTTAGGTTTGCTTAATTCCTTATGTTCACGAAATAGAAGATGATGTATGTTCGCTTAGTTCATATTAGGGCGTAAACGATTCTTAATCGCTTAGTTTGGGAATCTGTGAATTAGTTATCGTTAGTTAATTAATTCTCACGAACTAGGAAACTAATAACAAGAATTGATCTTTAGATAACCGTGATTGAGCAGCGATATACTGAACAAAGGGATTCGTCCGTCTTTACTTATCATATTAATCTGTTTTTATTTTCTCTGCTAATCTTTTGAACTGAATCACAAAACCCCCCCAGTGTGTGTGCGTTGTGCGTTCTTAATACTGAATCTTTGTTGAAACGATAATCCTTGGGAAACGACCTAGGAGTCACTTCCTAGTTACTACAGTTTTCTAAATTAATTATTTGTATCGGGTACGACCTCGATCAATCTCCTCAGCACTCCTTCCGTCAAGTGTCCTAAGCAGTCGACACGATCCTCCATGATCCTCCCCGAGTACGTCGCTCGATGGTTAGCGGGGTCGACCACCCACGCGCCGGGGTCATCTTGATCTATCATCTCATATCTAGTCCCCCCCGAAGGGTGGACCATCGTGAACCAATCCGCTAAAGACATCTGACAAAGGGCGTAGTCCGCCAAAGCACACACAGAAGACGCGAGGGTCAACTCCAAAGAATTATGTAAATAATAATCCCAATAGGTACAAATAAGAGACAGCCGCTTAGGCTTATAAGTTAAAGATAGCATCCTAGGGTTGCATATTCCACAATGAATATAAACGACAGTAATAACAAATAGCATGCATCAAATAGGATTAACAAGTATCAAACACACTCAGCAACTAAGTCAGTATGCATGTTGCATGAAATGCAAATGCCGGTTAACCCAGTTAACCAAATGCATTCCGGAAGGGATGGACATCAACGGATCAGCCCTAGCACCAGCCACGGTGGGACCATTCCGGCCCGCGTGCCTCTTACTCCAACAACAACGGTAGTCAGATCAGCATAAAACCTGAAGGCCTGCCATTTCGGTCTGCTACTAAGAGTCGCCTAATAGCGCTCTTACGCGGAAATCCGGGTCTTATGACCATTTTGGAATCCACCGAGGTCCGAAGTCCGTCTCGTGTTAATATCTCATTAATGGTGCATGAATGCAAAATGATTAGCCAAACAACGTCTCCGACCTCACTCGACACGTCGCCACGTGTTCTGGCTAACTTATTGTCTCTAAAAACATACCCTAAGGTAAAGTCGATTCTGCGACAAAAGACAATCCTTTACAACAACACATTCTCTCATGATGATCTCCAAATCATCCGACTCATCTCCATCCGATGGTCAAAACTGCTCAACGAGCAAAGAGTATCAACATACTCGGAAACTACCTGTTTCCCCGGCTTATCTCTTAGATAGCCCAACAACACAACTGCTTCTCGAGCACAAGAGTATCAACGTACTCAGAACTTATTAATTTTCTCAACACTTGGATCCGACGACACTTCCCCTTTTCCAAAACTAAGATTTGAATCCTAAGCTTTCTTTCGAGTTTGTTGTCATTATTTGAAGATTTAGAGGTTGTTTAATGTCTTATGAATTTTCCTTATAAAATAGTTTCCATTTAGTCTTATCGCAAATCTTATGAGTTTCCAAGGTCCCATAATCCCAATTAACTCCCCGAGAGTGTCTCGATCCACTAAGACCATAACAAGGCCCGAATCTTCGTTCGTCCTATCAAACTTTCTCCAAAATCTCAAAATAAAATCGGCTTGACCTGCCCGTTATTCTCACTCCTCAGTACCACAGATATATGTGAAATGACATAGATAAATCAGCACAGTCATCAAACATGTCACATATATCAACACATCCTAGAATAACCACGTAGCACTTAGCATATAAAGCAAATATCACACATCCTAGATTAACCATTTAGCACGTACCATGTAATTCAATCTCAAAAACAGTCAGTAGATGAATCATCTACATTGTCAGCCGAAGCCTCAGAAAACATTTTCCCAATCAAACACAAACAAGTGCATAAACAGTAAATCAAGTCAAATACGTCGACACCTAAAGCATTAGCTAATAGTTCAGTGAGAAGCCCTCACCTGTAGATTCTCCAGGGTTCTCTTCGAACGTTCCTTCACAATCAGCTCCTTGTTCTTCGGGAAATTCCGCAAAAGAACCTCTAGAGCAAAACCACAGAAATCAATCACAATGAGTCAGAAACTCGGCAAACAATAGATACTAGGGTTACACGAAGTAGCATATACTCCGAGGTACGATAATCTAGCGCGAAAGAACAAGTTTTCGAAAAAAAGAATTTTCTTCCTCCTCCTAGGGTGCTCACGGCCACACATGGTAATTGTGTGTGTCGATTTTTCTTCGATCAAACTTGGTTCCTAGGTTATTATTAGTCGTAACTAAGGTTAATCTAAACTCGGAAAAATTATCGGATCGAAAACTGTCGCAGGGGTATTTTGGTCAATATTTTTAGCTCAGAATTTCAAAATTGGAATTTCGAAAAGCAAATTGGATGGGGACGTCACCAACGACGTTTATGACGACTAATCCTACTAGCACTAAGCTAAGGCGATAGTTTTCAGCCCAAAGGACGAAACTTTGTCCCAAAATGGGTATTTGAAGCAGAATTGAAACTCGACGGTAGTTTTTCGAGAATCGGCGTAATATTATTCGCTAAACATGCTCTTGGGCACGTAGGGAAGATGTTTAGATAGAAAAATGAAGTTATCTGGATAGTTTTGCAAAAACCTCAAAACTAAGAGCACAAAAAGACATAGTGAAAAGCTACGGAAACGACGATCAGAGGTAAGGATTAGCGACTATACCTCGATACCTTCAAGTAGCAACTGTTGAATCGACGATCAAGCAAGAAATGGAGAAAATCTTCTTCTCCTCCTCTCCTCTCAAACTCGCGGCCTCTTGGGAAGAAAATGGGTAAGTTTTGCAATTTTTCACATTTTCTTGCTATATATAGAGGATGGAAAAACGCGGGAAAATGAAAGTTTCGCGATTCCGATTTTTCCGGCTTCATTCTCCGTAAATTCTAAGATAGGTTTTGGCGACAGAATTCCAAAACTCAAAAGAGGTTTCTTGGATTTTAGGTGCATAATGCAAAGTCGGTGTAAATCTATTTTACCCGATAAGTTACTTTTTGCAGTGGATGTCGGATGTAAGGCCCGAGTTTTTAAGCTTATGCTAAGTGAATAAACTTCTTATTCACGATTAGGGTTGATGTAATGTGAAGGGAAACCTGAACGAAAGTTTATTAAATGAAATATATTTATGAAGGAGAAAGTTCAGGAAAAGTTCAAGGATTGCATTATGATCGATAAAAGTTATAGCACGATCGTTACACGCTTAAACCTAGGTCAGAAACCCTAGTATATAGCTAATTTTCACTTTTAGGCACGACGGAAGTTAATTCCAAAAATCTTCAGAGAAATGTTAGAACTTCTCTTTTTCCATATATCACCATCATTTCGAGGCAAAACTCTAGGATCTACGAACGTCCGATTCCAATCATCGGAAGTTTGCCGAAACCGAATCCCTGGTATTTCAAAACCCTAGAATTTCTCGACAATGAAGACTTTTTCTATTCAGAGCTTCAAATGAATATTCTACACGCGTACACCCATTTCTCTTGATGATTTCAATCTTTCTTCCGAAGGAAGTTTTCTATTCCGACATTCGATGCAAAAAGCAACTTATCGGGTAAAATAGTTTTATACCGACTATGCTTTAGTTGCCAAAAATACAAAGAGACCTCATCTTAGTTTTGGAATTCTTTCGCCAAAACATATCTATTAATTCACGGAGAATGACGCCGGAAAAATCAGATTCGCGAAACTTTCATTTTCCCGCGAATTTCCAACCTTTATATATAGCAAAGAAAGGAAGAAAAACTCAAATTTTCCTCCATTTTCTCTCCTCAAACCCGCGGCCAAGAACAAGGAAGAAGGAAGAAGAATTTTGTTCATCGCTTGCTTGATCGTTGATCCGTTAGTTGCTACTTCAAGGCTTCGAGGTATAGTCGCTAATCCTTACCTCCGATCGCTTTTTCCATAGCTTTTCTGTAGAGTTTTCTGAGCGGATAGTTTATGGGTTTTTGCAAAACTATCCTGAATCTTTCATTTCTGATTCTAAACCTCTTCTATATGTGCCCAAGATCACTTCTGCCGGATTAGATTTTCCGTTATGTCGCCGGAATTCCGCCGGAATCAATTTTAGCCTTAAATACCCATTTTTGGAGTTTTTGAGGTAAAGCTTCAACCTTTAGGCTAAAAACTATCGCCTTAGCTTAGTGTTAGTCGGATTAGTTGTCATAAACGTCGTTAGTAACGTCCCTGCAAAATTTGGTTTTTGGGATTTCAGTTTTGAAATTTCTAAGTTAAAAATCATGACCAAAATACCCCTGCGACAGTTTTTTATCCGATAATTTTTCCGAGTTCAGAATACCCTTAGTTACGGCTTATGAAAGCATAGGAACCAAGTTTGATCGAAGAAAAATCGAGCCCCATAATTGCACAAAGTGGCCGAGCCCTATTAGGGGGGAGGAGGAAAATTTCCTTTTCCGAAAACTTGTCTTTCGCGCTAGTTTATCGTACCTTAGGGTATAGATTACTTCGAGTAACCTTAGTAAGTATCGATAGCTTAGTTTCCGATAGATTCTGATAGTATTCTGTGATTTTATTGTAAAGGTGCTTTTGAGGATTTCCCTGAGGACCAACACTTTGAGAGCGAGGAAGCACTAGTTGATCACTCTGGAGAACTTTCAGGTGAGGGCTTCTCACTGAATCTCTAGTTAATGCTTAGGGTCGATGTTTTCGACATTGTTTACTGTTTATGCACTGGATTGTGTGTGATTGGAAAATGTTTTCTGAGGCTTCGGCTGACAATGTAGATGATGCATCTACTGAATGTTTTTGATGAGTGAATTACATGCTAAGTGCTAATTGGGTAATTTAGGATGTGTGGTGCATGCCTTATATGCTAAGTGCTATGTGGTTATTGCTTAAGATATTGACCTATGACATGTTGATTGATTATGATAAGTTAATTCTGCTTTTGCACTATAATCTGAAATTCTGAATCGTGAGAATAGCGGGCAGGTCATGCCGATTTTTATTTGAGAGCTTTGAGAAAGTTTGATAGGACGAATGAGATTCGGGCCTTGTTATGATGTGTATGGATCGAGACATTCTCTGGAGTCATTTGGGGATTAGGAGATCCCGAGAACTTATAGGAATTTCGATGAGACTAAAAAGGATATTATTTTGAAAAGAAAACTCATAAGACATTAAACAACCTCTAAATCTTTAAATAAAGATAATAAACTCGAAAGGAAGCTTCGGATGCAAACCTTAGTTTTTGGAAAACGAGAAGTGTCGTCGGATCCAAGTGTTGAGGAGTTTGGTAAGTTCTGAGTATGTTGGTACTCCTTCGCTCGTTGAGCAGTTTGTTAGCCATCCAAGGGATGAGCCGAGAAGCTTCACTGAGGCGTGAGACCTTGTGAATGCGGGATACTCCACTGAGGCGTGAGACCTTGTGGAAAGCATGGAACTCCACTGAGGCGTGAGACCTTGTGAGAGCATGAAACTTCGCTGAAGCGTGAGACTTCGTGAGAGAATTGATGACCCGAAGAGTCATCGTGAGTGGTTGCACTCATTTTATGATTATTGTATTTTGTCGCAGAATCGACTTTACCTTAGGGTAAGCTTTTAGAGACATTAATTTAGCTAGAACACGTGGCGACGTGTCGAGTGAGGTCGGAGACGTTGTTTGGCTAATCACTGCATTGCATGCACTCATTAAGTGGTTTAAACACGGCGAGATACCGGACCACGGCGGATTCCAAAATTGGTTATAAGACCAGGATTTCCGCGTAAGAGCGCTGCTAGGTGACTCTTAGTAGCAGACCGAAATGGCAGGCCTTCGGGTTTTATGCTGATCTGACTACATGATGATGTTGGAGTAAGAGGCATCACGGGCCGAAATGGTCCCACCGTGGCTGGTGTTAGGGCTGATCCGATGATGTCCATCCGTTCCGGAATGCATATTGGTTGACTGGGTTAACCTGCATTGCATATCATGCAACATACATACTAATTTAGTTGTCGAGTGTGATTGTTATTTGTCAATCCTATTTGGAACATGCTATTTGTTATTGTTGTCATTTACGTTCGATATGGAACATGCAACACTAGGAATGACATCTCTAGTTATAAGCCTAAGTGGCTATTTATTATTTGTACCTATTGGGTTTATTATCTACATAGTTCTTTAGAGTTGACCCTCGTGTCTTCTGTGTGTGTTTTGGCGGACAACGCCTTTTGTCAGATGAATATTGCGGATTGGTTCACCATGGTCCACCCTTCGGGGGGGATTAGGTATGAGATGATCGATCAGGACGACCCCGGGTCGTGGGTGGTTGACCCCGCGAGCCATCGAGCGACGTATTCGGGGCGCATCATGGAGGATCACGTGGATAGAGGAGGACTTCTGAGGTCAGGAGTGTTGAGGCGATGCTCTATCAACTTCAACTTGCCACCGGGCGTTCATTGTGGACCAGGACTTGGAGGACCACCACCACCACCATTGTCTTCAGACGAGGAGGATCCCTCAGAGGAGATTCCAGTGGGAGTGCTTTCGGCAGGGTCTAGTGCACCCACCGTTGCGATCATCGATGATCAGGGTTCGGGCCCTAAGCCCGTGAGTCCAGCATCGGAGCGCACTGCGGTTGCGAGGGGAGGACGGATAGGGTTAGTAGACTTGGTCGTTCTGGATTCTGATTCAGACGACGATCATGCTAGCTTATAGTTTTGAGTGTTGGTATGAGCTCCTCGAGTTAGGATTAGTGTAGGAGTAGAGTTTTAGCTCTGACAGTCTTGCTTCATTTGTTACTTAGGGGACAGGGTAGATCCGCCTATAGCTTTTTGTGTGGTTTCCTTACGGGAATCACAGAGAGTTGGTTGGACTTAGGAAGTCTTATTTTCAGGCCATTGGGTCAGCTGATTCTCAGTTTTGAGGGATAGTGTTGCGGGCACTTCACCTTTTCATTTGGTTTGTATATATTGCCTACGGGTGTTGCACTTTTCTTTCCGTCACTGGAGGTTACTCGTGACGAGGTTGCTACTACAGCGGGGGCTGTTTATATATTGTATATTAGTTCTATTGCTTTTCGCTTTTGGGTTTTATTTAATTCAGTCTTGTCTTAGTTATTATCAAAAAAAAAATATTTCACGTTTTTTCCGCATTAAGTTTACTTTTGGTTACTAAAGTGACGCCACCGAAATCGGGGTGTTACATTGTGGTATCAGAGCACGGTCGAGTCTTTCGGGAGTTGTTGGGGAATAGGTCTTCTGTGCTAGGTTGTGTGACTCTGCAAAGAGTGAAAATTGATTGTCTGCAAGCGATTTTTCGCTTAAAAATTGATTGAAGTTATTGCTTACTCATATTGTATAGTGATGCTAGATGCTATCTTATGATGAGTACTGACTGTTTGCTTCCTTTAACAGAACATGGTGAACACTAACCAGTTAGCGGAGATGATGGCCACTATGGCCCAAGCGGTAACAGCGCAGGCCCAAGCGGTAACAGCGCAGGCAAACGATAATGCCGTGAGGCGTGCTACTGAAGAAGCACGTGAACAGCATCAGCGCCAGAGGGAAGTCACTCTGGACCAGAACAAAGGCCTCAATGATTTCAGGAGGCAAAACCCACCAAAGTTCTCTGGTGGTACTGACCCAGACGCAGCGGATCTCTAGATCCAGGAAATCGAGAAGATTTTCGGTGTTCTGCAAACTGTTGAGGGTGCCAAGGTGGGCATGGCGACTTATCTTCTGCTAGGAGAAGCTGAGTACTGGTGGAAGGGCACCAGGGGAATCATGGAAGCCAACCATGAAGAAATTAACTGGAACTCGTTCCGGACCGCATTCTTGGAAAAGTATTTTCCGACAAGTGCCCGGGATGAGAGGGAGGCGCAGTTTCTGACACTCCGTCAGGGAGGTATGTCTGTACCGGAATTTGCTTCGAAGCTGGAGTCTTTGGCGAAGCATTTCCAATTCTTTCATGATCACGTGAACGAGCGCTACATGTGCAAGCGTTTCGTTAATGGACTGAGGCCGGATATTGAGGACTCAGTGAGGCCACTGGGAATCATGCGATTCCAATCATTGGTGGAGAAAGCCACTGAAGTGGAGCTGATGAAGAACCGGAGGTTGAACCGGGCTGGAACTGGAGGGCCGATGAGGTCGGGCTCCCAGAATAATCAGAACAGGGGAAGGTTTCAGAACAGGAGGCCGTATCAGCGTCCTGCTGGTAGAGGGTTTGCCTCGGGATCTTACAGGCCGATGATGGGTGCTGCTGGTGGTTCTGGAGGTCAGACTCAGAACAGGGAGCTGACTTGCTACAAGTGTGGGAGGCCGGGGCACTATGCTCGTGATTGTCCCGACACGAGACCCCAATGCTTCAATTGTCAAAAACCGGGGCATACTGCTGCACAGTGCAGGCTACCAAAGGCGGAACCAACCGTCAACACTGCTAGAGGAAAGCGTCCTGCTGCGAAGGCGAGAGTCTACACCATGGATGGTGATGATGCTGAGGGAGTCGATGGACTGATTAGAGGCGACTGCGAGATTGACGGTAATCTTCTATCCGTACTTTTTGATTCCGGTGCAACGCATTCTTTTATCTCTAGAGAGTGTGCGATCAGATTAAGACTTCCTATTACTGCTTTGAGCTTCGATCTGATAGTTGCTACTCCTGCCAAGACTTTACTTGCTAATTCAGCATGCATGTATTGTCCGATAACATACAACAATAGGATCTACCATGCTAACCTAGTATGCCTAACTCTTAAGAACCTAGATGTTATCCTAGGAATGGATTGGTTGTCCCGCTATCATTGTCTTTTGGACTGCAACCGAAAGAGAGTGGTATTCCCTGATTCGGATCTTTCCGAGTATCTATCCGCCAATCACATCAGCGTCGCTTTGAACGAGGGATCTCAATAGTATTCTGTTTTGCTAAGCTTGGAGAGCAAAGGGAACCCAGAAGTTGGCAGTATTCCAGTGGTGAAGGAATTCACGGATGTTTTTCCTGGCGATGTACCTGGATTGCCGCCTGTACGCGACATTGAGTTTGCTATAGACATCGTACCGGGAACAGGGCCGATTTCGATTGCACCATATCGTATGGCACCTGCGGAGCTAGTGGAACTGAAGTCCCAACTCGAAGATCTTCTGTCGAAGGGATTCATTCGACCAAGTGTTTCACCTTGGGGAGCGCCAGTCTTATTGGTGAAGAAAAAGGACGGGAAGTCGAGATTATGTGTCGACTACCGACAACTGAACAAAGTAACCGTCAAGAATAGGTATCCGTTACCTAGGATTGATGATTTGATGGATCAACTGCGAGGAGCTACAATATTCTCGAAGATCGACCTGAAGTCGGGTTATCATCAAATCAGGGTCAAGACCGAGGATATCCAGAAGACGGCATTCAGAACCCGTTATGGACACTATGAGTACTTAGTGATGCCATTTGGGGTGACAAATGCACCAGCAATATTCATGGCTTACATGAATATGACTTTCCATACATTTTTGGATCGATTCGTCGTGGTGTTTATCGACGATATTCTGATCTATTCAAAGAATGCTGAAGACCATGAGGAACACTTGCGACAAGTTTTACAAGTGTTGAGGGAGAAGGAGTTGTATGCCAATCCTTCTAAGTGCGAATTTTGGCTCAAAGAGGAAAAATTCTTAGGTCATGTGATCTCTAAGGAGGGGATAGCTGTGGATCCAGCAAAGGTAGAGACCGTATTGTCGTGGGAACGACCGAAGACAGTGACGGAGATCAGAAGTTTTGTCGGTTTGGCGGGATACTATCGTCGTTTCATCGAGAATTTCGCGAAGATTGTTGGACCTTTGACTCAACTGACGAGGAAGGACCAACCTTTTGCATGGACTGAAGCGTGCGAGACTAGCCTTCAGACGATGAAGGAATGGTTGACGACGTCTCCTGTACTCGTCTTACCGCAACCGGAGGAACCTTATGAGGTATACTGTGATGCTTCGCATCAAGGTTTGGGATGTGTGCTGATGCAACATCGGAAGGTGGTTGCTTATGCTTCAAGACAACTGAAGGTGCATGAGAAGAATTATCCGACTCATGACTTGGAACTAGCTGCAATCGTATTTGCGCTGAAGATTTGGAGACATCACTTATATAGATGCAATTTCACCATATTCAGTGATCATAAGAGCTTGAAGTACTTGTTTGAGCAGAAGGAGCTGAACATGAGACAGCGTCGGTGGATGGAATTTCTCAAAGATTACGAGTTCACTCTGCAATATCATCCTGGAAAGGCGAATGTTGTTGCTGATGCCTTGAGCAGGAAGATGCACATCTCGTCGATGATGGTGAAGGAGCTGCAACTGCTGGAACAATTTCGAGATATGAGTTTGGATGTGAAATTATCCGAGGGAGAACTGAAGTTTGGGATGATCAGAATTACCAATGGATTGATGGAAGAAATCCGAGACCAACAGTTACAAGATTAGTTTCTGCTCGGGAAAAGGAATTTGGTAAGTCAAGGTAAAGACCCAGAATTCAAGGTAGGAAGTGACAATATCCTACGGTGCAAGGATAGGGTTTGTGTACCTAACAACCCTGACTTGAGAAGATTGATTATGGATGAAGGTCACAAGAGCAAGTTAAGCATTCATCCTGGAATGAAGAAGATGTACCAAGACTTGAAGGTGAATTTTTGGTGGCCAGGAATGAAAAGACAAGTGGCTGAGTATGTAGCTGCATGTCTGACATGTCAGAAGGCGAAGGTGGAGCATCAGAAGTCTTCAGGTATGCTACAAAGCTTGGATGTGCCAGAATGGAAATGGGATAGCATATCGATGGATTTCGTCGTGGCTTTGCCAAGAACTCAGAAGGGATACGATTCTATTTGGGTAATCGTGGATCGACTGACTAAGTCGGCTCATTTCGTACCGGTGAGGACTACGTACAACGTGGAGAAACTATCAGAGTTATATATAGCGGAGATTGTACGACTTCACGGAGTACCGACAAGTATTGTATCCGATCGAGACCCGAAGTTTACATCACATTTTTGGGGAGCTCTTCAAGAGGCTTTGGGAACGAGGCTGAGACTAAGTTCTGCTTATCATCCGCAGACTGATGGACAGACTGAGAGGACAATCCAGTCGTTGGACGATTTGCTACGCGCTTGCGTATTAGACAACAAGGGCAGTTGGGATACCTTGTTACCGTTGATTGAGTTCACATACAACAACAGTTTTCATACGAGCATTGGTATGGCACCGTATGAGGCTTTGTATGGCCGCAAGTGTAGAACACCTTTGTGTTGGTACCAAAACGGAGAAAATCTGTTGGTAGGACCGGAACTTCTGCAACAGACCACTGAGAAGATCAAGCAGATCAGAGAGAAGATGAGGACTTCTCAGAGTAGACAGAAGAGTTATGCAGATCAGAGGCGCAGAACTCTGGAGTTCGAAGAAGGAGATCATGTATTTCTGAGAGTTACTCAGACGACGGGTGTTGGTCGAGCAATCAAGTCAAAGAAGCTTACGCCCAAGTTCATTGGACCGTATCAGATCACTCGTCGAATTGGACCAGTCGCATATCAGATTGCACTACCTCCATTTCTATCAAATATTCATGATGTATACCATGTGTCACAACTGAGGAAATATATTGCGGATCCGACACATGTTATCGAGCTGGATGATATTGAGTTGAAGGATGATCTTTCTTTTGAGACACCGCCAATTAGCATTGGTGACACCAGGATAAAACAGTTGAGGGGGAAAGAGATCGAGTTAGTGAAGGTCATTTGGAATAAAGACACTGGTGATGCGACATGGAAGCTGAAGGAGAAGATTCAAGAACAGTATCCAGAACTTTTTACTAACCCTTAAGTTTCAAGGTCGAAACTTTCTTTTTGGAGGGTAGTAATGTAAGGCCCGAGTTTTTAAGCCTATGCTAAGTGAATAAACTTCTTATTCACGATTAGGGTTGATGTAATGTGAAGGGAAACCTGAACGAAAGTTTATTAAATGAAATATATTTATGAAGGAGAAAGTTCAGGAAAAGTTCAAGGATTGCATTATGATCGATAAAAGTTATAGCACGATCGTTACACGCTTAAACCTAGGTCAGAAACCCTAGTATATAGCTAATTTTCACTTTTAGGCACGACGGAAGTTAATTCCAAAAATCTTCAGAGAAATGTTAGAACTTCTCTTTTTCCATATATCACCATCATTTCGAGGCAAAACTCTAGGATCTACGAACGTCCGATTCCAATCATCGGAAGTTTGCCGAAACCGAATCCCTGGTATTTCAAAACCCTAGAATTTCTCGACAATGAAGAATTTTTCTATTCAGAGCTTCAAATGAATATTCTACACGCGTACACCCATTTCTCTTGATGATTTCAATCTTTCTTCCGAAGGAAGTTTTCTATTCCGACATTCGATGCAAAAAGCAACTTATCGGGTAAAATAGTTTTATACCGACTATGCTTTAGTTGCCAAAAATACAAAGAGACCTCATCTTAGTTTTGGAATTCTTTCGCCAAAACATATCTATTAATTCACGGAGAATGACGCCGGAAAAATCAGATTCGCGAAACTTTCATTTTCCCGCGAATTTCCAACCTTTATATATAGCAAAGAAAGGAAGAAAAACTCAAATTTTCCTCCATTTTCTCTCCTCAAACCCGCGGCCAAGAACAAGGAAGAAGGAAGAAGAATTTTGTTCATCGCTTGCTTGATCGTTGATCCGTTAGTTGCTACTTCAAGGCTTCGAGGTATAGTCGCTAATCCTTACCTCCGATCGCTTTTTCCATAGCTTTTCTGTAGAGTTTTCTAAGCGGATAGTTTATGGGTTTTTGCAAAACTATCCTGAATCTTTCATTTCTGATTCTAAACCTCTTCTATATGTGCCCAAGATCACTTCTGCCGGATTAGATTTTCCGTTATGTCGCCGGAATTCCGCCGGAATCAATTTTAGCCTTAAATACCCATTTTTGGAGTTTTTGAGGTAAAGCTTCAACCTTTAGGCTAAAAACTATCGCCTTAGCTTAGTGTTAGTAGGATTAGTTGTCATAAACGTCGTTAGTAACGTCCCTGCAAAATTTGGTTTTTGGGATTTCAGTTTTGAAATTTCTAAGTTAAAAATCATGACCAAAATACCCCTGCGACAGTTTTTGATCCGATAATTTTTCCGAGTTCAGAATACCCTTAGTTACGGCTTATGAAAGGATAGGAACCAAGTTTGATCGAAGAAAAATCGAGCCCCATAATTGCACAAAGTGGCCGAGCCCTATTAGGGGGGAGGAGGAAAATTTCCTTTTCCGAAAACTTGTCTTTCGCGCTAGTTTATCGTACCTTAGGGTATAGATTACTTCGAGTAACCTTAGTAAGTATCGATAGCTTAGTTTCCGATAGATTCTGATAGTATTCTGTGATTTTATTGTAAAGGTGCTTTTGAGGATTTCCCTGAGGACCAACACTTTGAGAGCGAGGAAGCACTAGTTGATCACTCTGGAGAACTTTCAGGTGAGGGCTTCTCACTGAATCTCTAGTTAATGCTTAGGGTCGATGTTTTCGACATTGTTTACTGTTTATGCACTGGATTGTGTGTGATTGGAAAATGTTTTCTGAGGCTTCGGCTGACAATGTAGATGATGCATCTACTGAATGTTTTTGATGAGTGAATTACATGCTAAGTGCTAATTGGGTAATTTAGGATGTGTGGTGCTTGCCTTATATGCTAAGTGCTATGTGGTTATTGCTTAAGATATTGACCTATGACATGTTGATTGATTATGATAAGTTAATTCTGCTTTTGCACTATAATCTGAAATTCTGAATCGTGAGAATAGCGGGCAGGTCATGCCGATTTTTATTTGAGAGCTTTGAGAAAGTTTGATAGGACGAATGAGATTCGGGCCTTGTTATGATGTGTATGGATCGAGACATTCTCTGGAGTCATTTGGGGATTAGGAGATCCCGAGAACTTATAGGAATTTCGATAAGACTAAAAAGGATATTATTTTGAAAAGAAAACTCATAAGACATTAAACAACCTCTAAATCTTTAAATAAAGATAATAAACTCGAAAGGAAGCTTCGGATGCAAACCTTAGTTTTTGGAAAACAAGAAGTGTCGTCGGATCCAAGTGTTGAGGAGTTTGGTAAGTTCTGAGTATGTTGGTACTCCTTCGCTCGTTGAGCAGTTTGTTAGCCATCCAAGGGATGAGCCGAGAAGCTTCACTGAGGCGTGAGACCTTGTGAATGCGGGATACTCCACTGAGGCGTGAGACCTTGTGGAAAGCATGGAACTCCACTGAGGCGTGAGACCTTGTGAGAGCATGAAACTTCACTGAAGCGTGAGACTTCGTGAGAGAATTGATGACCCGAAGAGTCATCGTGAGTGGTTGCACTCATTTTATGATTATTGTATTTTGTCGCAGAATCGACTTTACCTTAGGGTAAGCTTTTAGAGACATTAATTTAGCTAGAATGTAAGGCCAAAGTTTTAAAGCTTTGGATAAGTGAATAAAATAAAAGAGTTTATTTGATTAAATAGATTTGTGAAGGAGAAAGGTTCAGGAAAAGTCCAAGAATTATCGAAAAACCGATAGGAGTTATAGCACGACTAACATACGCTTAATCCTAGGTCAAAGGTATTAGTGAATAGTTAATTTACGCTTTAGGACACGATGGAAACTAATTCCAAAATTCCTCAGAGAAATGTTAGAACTTCTCTTTTCCGTCCTTAAACAATTATTTCGATGCGAAATCCTGGAAAGTACGAACGTCAAATTCCAATTCTCGGAAGTTTGCCGAAACGGAATCCCTGATAGTTCGAGAAAACCTAAGATCGACAGACGATGAAGACTTTTTCTATTCGGAGCTGCAAAAGAAGATTCCACCCGCGTTCTCCTATTTCTCTCGTCATTCCTAATCTTTCTTCAGAAGGAAGTTTTCTCATCCGACGATCACTGCAAAAAGTAGTTTTTCGGGATAAACCGACTTACACCGACTTATGCCGATTTTGGATCTTTTGGTTTAATTCCAAGAATCCTGTTTTGAGTTCTGGAATTCTGTCGCCAGAACCTATCTTAGAATGCGCAGAGGAACGCGCAGGAAAAATCGGAATCGCAAAAAAATCATTTTTCCGTTTTTTCCAAAACCTATAAATAGCTTGAAAATTTGATTTTTTGCAAAAAAATACCCATTTCCCCTCCCCAAACCCGCGAGCATCAAGAGAGAGAGAGAGATCCGGATCTTCGTCGTTTCTTGCCCGTTTGCTTCACCGATCGTCGCTAATCGAAGACCTCGAGGTAGGTAAACTATACTCTCCTTCGAATCGTCGTTTCCGTCCACTTCTCCTACGTCTTTCTGAGTTCAAAATTTTGAGGTTTTTGAAAAACTGTTCAAATACGCTGATTTCAGTGTCTAAACTTCTTCCCTGCATGCTCCTGAGCGTGTTCTGCGGATTAGATTTTGTCAAATGTCGACGAAATGCCGCCGGGATCAATTTCTACCTTAAATACCCATTTTTCGGCAAAGTCGCAACCTTTGGGCTGAAATCTATCGACCTGGCTTAGTGCTAGTAGGATTTGTCGTCATAAACGTCGTTGTGGACGTCCTCATCCAATTTGTTTTTCGAAAATCCAATTTTGAAATTTTGAGCTAAAAATAATGACCAAACTACCCCTATATCAATTTTCGATCCGAAAATTTTTCCGAGCTTAGAACCGTCTTAGTTACGGCTTATGTTAACCTAGAAACCAAGTTTGATCGAAGAAAAATCGACCCTCCCAATTAAAGGAAGTGGCCGAGAGCTATATCAAGGGGGGGGGGGAAGAATCCGATTTTTCGAAAACTTGTCTTAACGCGTTAGATTGTCGTACCACGGAGGTTGTAGTGTACCGTGTGACCCTAGGACTCTTTGATTGCTGAGTTTCTGACTCTTGGTGTTGATTTCTGTGATTTTTGCTTAAGGTTCTTTTGAGGAGATTCCTGGAGAACAAGGAGAAGAGCGTGAAGGACACTTGGAGGAGGAAGCTGGAAGACCCACCGGTGAGGGCTACTCTCTGAATTACTAGATAATGCTTTAGGGGTCGACAAATTCGACTTGATTTATGTGTTATGCACTAAATTGCTAAATGTCTGAATTGTTCTCTGAGGCTTCGGCCGACCTTGCTGAGTATTTGATGCCATGATATTGTGTGCTAAATGATTCACATGCTACGTGCTACATGGTTAACTTAGGATGTGTTGGAATATGCTGTTTATGCTTTTGACTGAGCTGTTTTAATTATGCTATTCCACTTGTACCTGAGATTTTGAGGAGTGAGGATTACGGGCAGGTCATGCCAAATTTTTATGAGATTTTGAGAGAGTTTTAAAGGACGAACGGAGTTCGGACCTTGTTATGTTTTAATGGATCGAGACCTTCTCAGGGAATTATTTAAGATTATGGGATCTCTGAAAACTCTTAGGAAGTATTATAAGATTAAAATGAAAACTATTTTATCACGGAAAACTCATAAGACATTAATCAATTTCTAAATCCTTTGAACAATAATAATACCCTTAGATAAGAGCTTAGAGCCTGAATATTAGTTTGGGAAATATGAGAACTGTCGTCGAGTCCACGTTTTGAGGAAATATACAAGTCTTCGAGTATGTTGAAAACTCTTTTGCTCGATGAGCAGTTTAATGTTTGGCTATCTAAAGTTTAGTCGGAGACTATAAGTTTCCAAGTACTTCGGTACCTTTTCGCTCGATGAGCAGTTTATTGATTGGCTATCTAAAGTTTAGCCGGGAACAATGAGTTCCAAAGTATCTTCTTCTTCTTTTGATTAATTCATTTTGTCGCAGAATCGACATTTGCCTTAGGGTATTTCTTTTAGAGACCTTAAGTTATTTAGAACACGTGGCGACGTGTCGGGTGAGGTCGGAGACGTTGTTTGGCTAATCACTTGCATTCATGCACTCATTTTGAGGTTAATACACGGCGTGATACCGGACCTCGGTGGATTCCAAAATGGTCATAAGACCCGGATTTCCATATTTAGGACACTACGGTGGTCCTCAGTAGCAGACGGAATGGCAGACCTACGGGTTCACTGCTGATCTGACTACTTTTGTGTGGTGTAAGAGACACGCGAGCAGGAAGGTACCCACCGTGGCTGGTGTTAGGGCCGCCTCGTTGATGTCCATCCTTCTCCCGGAATGCATTTTGTTACCCAGCATTGCATTTCATGCAACATACATGCTGACTTAGTTGCTGGGTGTGATTGGTACCTGTTTATCATATTTGAGGCATGCTATTTGTTTTATGATTTCTTATATTCATTATGATACTTGCAACCCTAGGAAGTCATCC
Organism: Lotus japonicus; assembly: GCF_012489685.1. NCBI lineage: Eukaryota > Viridiplantae > Streptophyta > Magnoliopsida > Fabales > Fabaceae > Lotus > Lotus japonicus. Next base: position 53,564,781 of record NC_080041.1, read on the forward strand.
CTAAAATTATAAGCCTGAGAGGCAAATATTTATTATCCTATATTATATCTGGTTTTATTATTTATATAATTCTTTGGAGTTGACCCTCGCGTCTGCTGTGTGTGTTTGGGCGGACTACGCCATTTGTCAGATGAGTATGGCGGATTGGTTTACGATGGTCAGCCCCTCGGGGGGGACCAGGTACGAGATGCTTGATCAGGACGACCCAGGTGCATGGGTGGTCGACTCCATAGGCCACCGTGCGACCTACACCGGTCGGGTTATGGAGGACCGTGTTGACCGATTCGGACGCTTGACGGAGGGGGTGATGAGGAGACACATAGTGAGCTTCAACTTGCCGCCTGGTGTGCATTGTGGACCCGGCTTGGGAGGACCACCACCACCACCATCTTCGGATGAGGAGGACCCCTCTGAGGAGGTGCCAGTGGGTGAGGTTTCGACGGAGTCTAGTTCGTCTACTGTTGCTGCTGTCGTCGCGGATCTCGTTCCGGGCCCCGAGCCCGAGAGGCCCGTGCAGGAGCGCATCAGGGTGGACAGAGAGGGCAGCGTTGTGTATGTCGACCTAGTCGTCCTGGATGTAGATTCGGACGACGACTGCGCTAGCATGTAGGATCGAGTGCTAGGGTGGGCTCCTCGAGTAGGGATTAGTGTAGGAGTTGTGTCGATGCTCTGACCGTCATGTTTTCAGTTTTGGGACAGGGTAGTTTCCTGCCGGTAGCTTTTTGTGTGGTTTTCTTATGAAGATCATAGAGAGCTGGTTGGACTAGGGAGGTCTTTTCTTTAGGCCACTGGGCCAATTTGTTCTCAGTTTTTGAGGTAGGGTGTTGCGGACACAGGTTTTACCTTGGTTAGTACATATTGCCTTCGGGCGTTACCTTTTTCTGTCACCCGTCGCTTGAGGTTACTCGCGATGTGGCTGGTACCAGTGTGGGCATGTATATATTTATGTAGATGTATATTAGTTTTCTTTTACCTTTTGTCGAGAAGTTTATTTTCTTTCAGTCTTTCATTTTATTATCAAAAAAAATAATTCACGTTTTTCCGCTTAAGTTATTTCTTTGGTTACTAAAGTGACGCCACCGAAATCGGGGTGTTACACTGTGGTATCAGAGCTTAGTCGAGTCTTTGGGAGTCTTTGGGGAATAGGTCTTCTGTGCTAGGTTGTGTGACTCTGCAAAGAGTAAAAATTGATTGTCTGCCAAGCGATTTTTCGCTTAGAATTGCTTGAAGTTATTGCTTAATCATATTGTATAGTTATATTAGATGTTATCTTATGATGAGCACTAACTGTTTGTTAATTTAGCAGAACATGGTGAACGCTAACCAACTAGCTGAGATGATGGCCACTATGGCCCAAGCTGTGACTGCACAGGCAAACGATAATGCTATGAGGCGTGCTGCTGAGGAGGCACGTGATCAGCACCAACGCCAGAGGGAAGTGACAATGGACCAGAACAGAGGCCTGAATGATTTCAGGAGACAGGATCCACCTAAGTTCTCGGGGGGTACTGACCCGGACAAAGCGGATCTCTGGATCCAGGAGATTGAAAAGATCTTCGGTGTATTACAGACTGCTGAGGGGGCCAAGGTGGGAATGGCAACCTTTCTACAGTTGGGTGATGCTGAGTACTGGTGGAGAGGTGCCAGAGGAATGATGGAAGCAAACAACTTGGAAGTGAATTGGGTTTCGTTTCGTGCTGCTTTTCTGGAGAAGTATTTTCCAGATAGTGCTCGGGACGAGCGTGAGTCGCAATTCCTGACACTTCGTCAGGGTAGCATGTCCATCCCGGAATATGCTGCCAAGCTGGAATCGTTGGCCAAGCACTTTCGATTCTTCCGCAATGGGGTCGATGAACCCTACATGTGCAAGCGCTTTGTGAATGGGCTGAGGCCCGATATTGAAGACTCGGTGAAACCATTGGGAATCACTCGCTTCCAGACCTTGGTTGAAAAAGCCACGGAAGTGGAGATAATGAAGAATAAGAGACTGAACCGTGTTGGAACAGGAGGGCCGATGAGGTCGGGCTCTCAAAATATTCAAGGCAGAGGGAGATTTCAGAGCAGGAGGTCGTATCAACGACCTGCTGGTAGAGGGATTGCTTCAGGATCTTATAGGCCCATGGTGGGTACTGCTGGAGGTTCTGGAGGTCAGACTGTGAACAGGGAGATGACCTGTTACAGATGTGGGCAGCCTGGGCACTATGCCAATGCTTGTACTGACATGAGGCCCAAATGCTTTAACTGTAACAAGTTGGGGCATACTGCTGGTCAATGCAGAGCACCCAAGACAGAACCAGCTGTCAACACTGCTCGTGGGAAGCGTCCTGCTGCTAAGGCAAGAGTCTACACCATGGATGGTGAAGAAACTGAAGGGGTTGATGGTCTGATCAGGGGAGACTGCGAGATTGACGGTAATCTCCTAACTGTACTTTTTGATTCCGGAGCAACGCACTCTTTTATCTCTAGGGAATGTGCTACTAGATTAAAACTTCCCGTTACTGCTTTGAGTTTCGATCTTATAGTTACCACACCTGCCAAAACTCTGCTTGCCAATACTGCATGCATGTATTGCCCAGTAACCTATAGAGATCGAGTTTACCATGCTAACCTAGTGTGCCTAACTCTCAAGAACCTAGATGTTATCCTGGGGATGGACTGGTTGTCCCACTACCATTGTCTTCTGGACTGCAGCCGAAAGAGAGTGGTATTTCCTGACTCGGATCTTTCCGAGTATCTATCCGCCAATCATATTAGCGTCTCTCTGAATGAAGGATCTCAAGAGTATTCAGTTTTGTTAAGCTTGGAGAGTAAAGGGAATTCGGAAGTGAGTAATATTCCAGTTGTGAGGGACTTCGCGGATGTTTTTCCTGGCGATGTACCTGGTTTGCCGCCTGTACGCGACATTGAGTTTGCTATTGACATCGTACCGGGAACAGGACCGATTTCGATTGCACCATATCGGATGGCACCTGCGGAATTGGTGGAGTTGAAGTCTCAACTTGAGGATCTTCTGTCGAAGGGATTTATCCGACCAAGTGTTTCACCTTGGGGAGCACCCGTCTTATTGGTGAAGAAGAAGGACGGGAAATCTAGACTTTGTGTCGACTATCGACAACTGAACAAAGTGACCGTCAAGAATAGGTATCCGTTTCCTAGAATTGACGATTTGATGGATCAACTACGAGGAGCTGCGATATTCTCAAAGATAGACCTGAAGTCGGGTTACCATCAGATCAGAGTAAAGACTGAGGATATCCAAAAGACGGCATTCAGAACTCGTTATGGACATTATGAGTATCTAGTGATGCCGTTTGGGGTGACAAACGCACCTGCCATTTTCATGGATTACATGAACAGGACTTTCCATCCATTCTTAGATCGATTTGTCGTGGTTTTTATCGACGACATTCTGATCTACTCAAAGAATGCTGAAGATCATGAAGGGCACTTGCGTCAGGTTTTACAAGTGTTGAGAGAGACAAAGCTGTACGCCAACCCTTCTAAGTGTGAATTTTGGCTCGAAGAGGTAAAATTCTTAGGTCATGTGATCTCTAAAGAAGGCATAGTTGTGGATCCAGCAAAGGTAGAGACTGTGTTGTCATGGGAACGGCCAAAGACCGTGACGGAGATCAGGAGTTTTGTCGGTTTGGCGGGATACTATCGTCGCTTCATTGAGAATTTCGCCAAGATCGTTGGACCCTTGACCCAACTTACGAGAAAGGATCAACCTTTTGCATGGACCGAAGCGTGCGAAACTAGCTTTCGGACAATGAAGGAACGTTTGACAACGTCACCTGTACTAGTCTTACCGCAACCAGAGGAACCGTATGAAGTGTACTGTGATGCTTCGCATCAAGGTTTGGGATGTGTGCTGATGCAACATCGGAAGGTGGTGGCTTATGCTTCACGACAACTGAAGACTCATGAGAAGAACTATCCGACTCATGACTTAGAACTTGCTGCCATTGTGTTTTCGTTGAAGATCTGGAGACATCACTTATATGGATGCAATTTCACCATATTCAGTGATCACAAGAGCTTGAAGTACTTGTTCGACCAGAAGGAGTTGAACATGAGACAACGACGTTGGATGGAATTTCTCAAGGATTACGATTTTACCTTACAATACCATCCTGGAAAGGCTAATGTTGTTGCTGATGCATTGAGCAGGAAGATGCATATCTCGTCAATGATGGTTAGGGAGCTGCAACTGCTGGAACAATTTCGGGTTTTGAGTTTAGATGTGGGAGTATCCGAGGGAGAACTGAAGTTTGGAATGGTCAGGATTACCAATGGATTGATGGAGGAAATCCGAGACCAACAGTTACAAGATGAATTTTTACTCGGAAAAAGGAATTTGGTAATTCAGGGTAAGGACCCGGAATTCAAGGTAGGAAGTGACAATATCCTGCGGTGTAAGGGTAGAGTTTGCGTACCTAACAACCCTGACTTAAGGAGGTTGATTATGGACGAAGGTCACAAAAGCAAGTTGAGCATTCACCCTGGAATGAAAAAGATGCATCAGGACTTGAAAGTGAATTTTTGGTGGCCAGGAATGAAAAGACAAGTGGCAGAATATGTAGCTGCATGTTTAACCTGTCAAAAGGCGAAGGTGGAACATCAGAAATCTTCGGGTATGCTACAAAGTTTGGATGTACCTCAATGGAAATGGGATAGCATATCGATGGATTTTGTCGTGGCATTGCCAAGGACTCAAAAGGGATATGATTCGATTTGGGTAATCGTGGATCGACTGACTAAGTCGGCTCATTTCATACCTGTGAGGACCACGTACAACGTGGAGAAGCTATCAGAGATATATATAGCTGAGATTGTGCGACTTCATGGAGTGCCAACAAGTATCGTTTCCGATAGAGACCCGAAGTTTACTTCACATTTGTGGGGAGCTCTTCATAATGCTTTGGGAACGAGGCTGAGATTAAGTTCTGCTTATCATCCACAGACTGATGAGCAAACTGAGAGAACTATCCAATCATTGGAGGATTTGCTACGAGCTTGCGTGTTAGACAACAAGGGCAGTTGGGATACCCTATTGCCACTGATTGAGTTCACATACAACAACAGTTTTCATACGACCATAGGCATGGCACCGTATGAGGCTTTGTATGGCCGCAAGTGTAGAACACCTTTATGTTGGTATCAAGATGGAGAGAATTTGTTAGTTGGACCGGAACTTCTGCAACAGACGACTGAGAAGATTAAACAGATCAGAGAGAAGATGAAGGCTTCTCAGAGTAGACAGAAGAGCTATGCAGATCAAAGGCGCAGAACCCTGGAATTTGAAGAAGGAGATCATGTGTTTCTGCGAGTTACTCAGACTACAGGAGTTGGTCGAGCAATCAAGTCAAGAAAGCTTACGCCAAAGTTCATTGGACCTTATCAGATTACTCGTCGTGTAGGACCGGTAGCTTATCAGATCGCACTACCGCCTTTTCTATCAAACATTCAAGATGTATTCCATGTGTCACAACTGAGGAAGTATATTGCTGATCCGACACATGTTATCGAGCTGGATGACATTGAGTTGAAGGATAACTTGTCTTTCGAGACACCGCCAATCAGCATTGGTGACACAAGGATAAAGCAGTTGAGGGGAAAAGAGATCAAGTTAGTGAAGGTTATTTGGAACAAGGACACCGGCGATGCGACGTGGGAGCTGAAGGAAAAGATCAAGGAACAGTACCCAGAACTTTTTACTGAACCATAAGTTTCGAGGTCGAAACTTTCTTTTTGGAGGGTAGTAATGTAAGGCCCAAGTTTTAAAGCTTTGGATAAGTGAATAAAATAAAAGAGTTTATTTGATTAAATAGATTTGTGAAGGAGAAAGGTTCAGGAAAAGTCCAAGAATTATCGAAAAATCGATAGGAGTTATAGCACGACTAACATACGCTTAATCCTAGGTCAAAGGTATTAGTGAATAGTTAATTTACGCTTTAGGACACGATGGAAACTAATTCCAAAAATCCTCAGAGAAATGTTAGAACTTCTCTTTTCCGTCCTTAAACAATTATTTCGATGCGAAATCCTGGAAAGTACGAACGTCAAATTCCAATTCTCGGAAGTTTGCCGAAACGGAATCCCTGATAGTTCGAGAAAACCTAAGATCGACAGACGATGAAGACTTTTTCTATTCGGAGCTGCAAAAGAAGATTCCACCCGCGTTCTCCTATTTCTCTCGTCATTCCTAATCTTTCTTCAGAAGGAAGTTTTCTCATCCGACGATCACTGCAAAAAGTAGTTTTTCGGGATAAACCGACTTACACCGACTTATGCCGATTTTGGATCTTTTGGTTTAATTCCAAGAATCCTGTTTTGAGTTCTGGAATTCTGTCGCCAGAACCTATCTTAGAATGCGCAGAGGAACGCGCAGGAAAAATCGGAATCGCAAAAAAATCATTTTTCCGTTTTTCCCAAAACCTATAAATAGCTTGAAAATTTGATTTTTTGCAAAAAAATACCCATTTCCCCTCCCCAAACCCGCGAGCATCAAGAGAGAGAGAGAGAGATCCGGATCTTCGTCGTTTCTTGCCCGTTTGCTTCACCGATCGTCGCTAATCGAAGACCTCGAGGTAGGTAAACTATACTCTCCTTCGAATCGTCGTTTCCGTCCACTTCTCCTACGTCTTTCTGAGTTCAAAATTTTGAGGTTTTTGAAAAACTGTTCAAATACGCTGATTTCAGTGTCTAAACTTCTTCCCTGCATGCTCCTGAGCGTGTTCTGCGGATTAGATTTTGTCAAATGTCGACGAAATGCCGCCGGGATCAATTTCTACCTTAAATACCCATTTTTCGGCAAAGTCGCAACCTTTGGGCTGAAATCTATCGACCTGGCTTAGTGCTAGTAGGATTTGTCGTCATAAACGTCGTTGTGGACGTCCTCATCCAATTTGTTTTTCGAAAATCCAATTTTGAAATTTTGAGCTAAAAATAATGACCAAACTACCCCTATATCAGTTTTCGATCCGAAAATTTTTCCGAGCTTAGAACCGTCTTAGTTACGGCTTATGTTAACCTAGAAACCAAGTTTGATCGAAGAAAAATCGACCCTCCCAATTAAAGGAAGTGGCCGAGAGCTATATCAAGGGGGGGGGGGAAGAATCCGATTTTTCGAAAACTTGTCTTAACGCGTTAGATTGTCGTACCACGGAGGTTGTAGTGTACCGTGTGACCCTAGGACTCTTTGATTGCTGAGTTTCTGACTCTTGGTGTTGATTTCTGTGATTTTTGCTTAAGGTTCTTTTGAGGAGATTCCTGGAGAACAAGGAGAAGAGCGTGAAGGACACTTGGAGGAGGAAGCTGGAAGACCCACCGGTGAGGGCTACTCTCTGAATTACTAGATAATGCTTTAGGGGTCGACAAATTCGACTTGATTTATGTGTTATGCACTAAATTGCTAAATGTCTGAATTGTTCTCTGAGGCTTCGGCCGACCTTGCTGAGTATTTGATGCCATGATATTGTGTGCTAAATGATTCACATGCTACGTGCTACATGGTTAACTTAGGATGTGTTGGAATATGCTGTTTATGCTTTTGACTGAGCTGTTTTAATTATGCTATTCCACTTGTACCTGAGATTTTGAGGAGTGAGGATTACGGGCAGGTCATGCCAAATTTTTATGAGATTTTGAGAGAGTTTTAAAGGACGAACGGAGTTCGGACCTTGTTATGTTTTAATGGATCGAGACCTTCTCAGGGAATTATTTGAGATTATGGGATCTCTGAAAACTCTTAGGAAGTATTATAAGATTAAAATGAAAACTATTTTATCACGGAAAACTCATAAGACATTAATCAATTTCTAAATCCTTTGAACAATAATAATACCCTTAGATAAGAGCTTAGAGCCTGAATATTAGTTTGGGAAATATGAGAAGTGTCGTCGAGTCCACGTTTTGAGGAAATATACAAGTCTTCGAGTATGTTGAAAACTCTTTTGCTCGATGAGCAGTTTAATGTTTGGCTATCTAAAGTTTAGCCGGAGACTATAAGTTTCCAAGTACTTCGGTACCTTTTCGCTCGATGAGCAGTTTATTGATTGGCTATCTAAAGTTTAGCCGGGAACCATGAGTTCCAAAGTATCTTCTTCTTCTTTTGATTAATTCATTTTGTCGCAGAATCGACATTTGCCTTAGGGTATTTCTTTTAGAGACCTCGTGGCGACTTGTCGGGTGAGGTCGGAGACGTTGTTTGGCTAATCACTTGCATTCATGCACTCATTTTGAGGTTAATACACGGCGTGATACCGGACCTCGGTGGATTCCAAAATGGTCATAAGACCCGGATTTCCATATTTAGGACACTACGGGGGTCCTCAGTAGCAGACGGAATGGCAGACCTACGGGTTCACTGCTGATCTGACTACTTTTGTGTGGTGTAAGAGACACGCGAGCAGGAAGGTACCCACCGTGGCTGGTGTTAGGGCCGCCTCGTTGATGTCCATCCTTCTTCCGGAATGCATTTTGTTACCCAGCATTGCATTTCATGCAACATACATGCTGACTTAGTTGCTGTGTGTGATTGGTACCTGTTTATCATATTTGAGGCATGCTATTTGTTTTATGATTTCTTATATTCATTATGATACTTGCAACCCTAGGAAGTCATCCCTAAAATTATAAGCCTGAGAGGCAAATATTTATTATCCTATATTATATCTGGTTTTATTATTTATATAATTCTTTGGAGTTGACCCTCGCGTCTGCTGTGTGTGTTTGGGCGGACTACGCCATTTGTCAGATGAGTATGGCAGATTGGTTTACGATGGTCAGCCCCTCGGGGGGGGGACCAGGTACGAGATGCTTGATCAGGACGACCCAGGTGCATGGGTGGTCGACTCCATAGGCCACCGTGCGACCTACACCGGTCGGGTTATGGAGGACCGTGTTGACCGATTCGGACGCTTGACGGAGGGGGTGATGAGGAGACACATAGTGAGCTTCAACTTGCCGCCTGGTGTGCATTGTGGACCCGGCTTGGGAGGACCACCACCACCACCATCTTCGGATGAGGAGGACCCCTCTGAGGAGGTGCCAGTGGGTGAGGTTTCGACGGAGTCTAGTCCGTCTACTGTTGCTGCTGTCGTCGCGGATCTCGTTCCGGGCCCCGAGCCCGAGAGGCCAGTGCAGGAGCGCATCAGGGTGGACAGAGAGGGCAGCATTGTGTATGTCGACCTAGTCGTCCTGGATGTAGATTTGGACGACGACCGCGCTAGCATGTAGGATCGAGTGCTAGGGTGGGCTCCTCGAGTAGGGATTAGTGTAGGAGTTGTGTCGATGCTCTGACCGTCATGTTTTCAGTTTTGGGACAGGGTAGTTTCCTGCCGGTAGCTTTTTGTGTGGTTTTCTTATGAAGATCACAGAGAGCTGGTTGGACTAGGGAGGTCTTTTCTTTAGGCCACTGGGCCAATTTGTTCTCAGTTTTTGAGGTAGGGTGTTGCGGACACAGGTTTTACCTTGGTTTGTACATATTGCCTTCGGGCGTTACCTTTTTCTGTCACCCGTCGCTTGAGGTTACTCGCGATGTGGCTGGTACCTGTGTGGGCATGTATATATTTATGTAGATGTATATTAGTTTTCTTTTACCTTTTGTCGAGAAGTTTATTTTCTTTCAGTCTTTCATTTTATTATCAAAAAAAATAATTCACGTTTTTCCGCTTAAGTTATTTCTTTGGTTACTAAAGTGACGCCACCGAAATCGGGGTGTTACATAGAACACGTGGCGACGTGTCGAGTAAGGTCGGAGACGTTGTTTGGCTAATCACTGCATTGCATGCACTCATTAAGTGGTTTAAACACGGCGAGATACCGGACCACGGCGGATTCCAAAATTGGTTATAAGACCAGGATTTCCGCGTAAGAGCGCTGCTAGGTGACTCTTAGTAGCAGACCGAAATGGCAGGCCTTCGGGTTTTATGCTGATCTGACTACATGATGATGTTGGAGTAAGAGGCATCACGGGCCGAAATGGTCCCACAATTTGGCTGGTGTTAGGGCTGATCCGATGATGTCCATCCGTTCCGGAATGCATATTGGTTGACTGGGTTAACCTGCATTGCATATCATGCAACATACATACTAATTTAGTTGTTGAGTGTGATTGTTATTTGTCAATCCTATTTGGAACATGCTATTTGTTATTGTTGTCATTTACGTTCGATATGGAACATGCAACCCTAGGAATGACATCTCTAGTTATAAGCCTAAGTGGCTATTTATTATTTGTACCTATTGGGTTTATTATCTACATAGTTCTTTAGAGTTGACCCTCGCGTCTTCTGTGTGTGTTTTGGCGGACAACGCCTTTTGTCAGATGAATATTGCGGATTGGTTCACCATGGTCCACCCTTCGGGGGGATTAGGTATGAGATGATCGATCAGGACGACCCCGGGTCGTGGGTGGTTGACCCCGCGAGCCATTGAGCGACGTATTCGGGGCGCATCATGGAGATCACGTGGATAGCGGAGGACTTCTGAGGTCAGGAGTGTTGAGGCGATGCTCTATCAACTTCAACTTGCCACCGGGCGTTCATTGTGGACCAGGACTTGGAGGACCACCACCACCACCATTGTCTTCAGACGAGGAGGATCCCTCAGAGGAGATTCCAGTGGGAGTGCTTTCGGCAGGGTCTAGTGCACCCACCGTTGCGATCATCGATGATCAGGGTTCGGGCCCTAAGCCCGTGAGTCCAGCATCGGAGCGCACTGCGGTTGCGAGGGGAGGACGGATAGGGTTAGTAGACTTGGTCGTTCTGGATTCTGATTCAGACGACGATCATGCTAGCACATAGTTTTGAGTGTTGGTATGAGCTCCTCGAGTTAGGATTAGTGTAGGAGTAGAGTTTTAGCTCTGACAGTCTTGCTTCATTTGTTACTTAGGGGACAGGGTAGATCCGCCTATAGCTTTTTGTGTGGTTTCCTTACGGGAATCACAGAGAGTTGGTTGGACTTAGGAAGTCTTATTTTCAGGCCATTGGGTCAGCTGATTCTCAGTTTTGAGGGATAGTGTTGCGGGCACTTCACCTTTTCATTTGGTTTGTATATATTGCCTACGAGCGTTGCACTTTTCTTTCCGTCACTGGAGGTTACTCGTGACGAGGTTGCTACTACAGCGGGGGCTGTTTATATATTGTATATTAGTTCTATTGCTTTTCGCTTTTGGGTTTTATTTAATTCAGTCTTGTCTTAGTTATTATCAAAAAAAAAATATTTCACGTTTTTTCCGCATTAAGTTTACTTTTGGTTACTAAAGTGACGCCACCGAAATTGGGGTGTTACATCGGAAGAGAAAACTTCCTTCTGAAGAAAGATTGAAAACATCTAGAGAAATGGGTGTACGCGTGTGGAATCTTCATTTGAAGCTCCGAATAGAAAAAGTCTTCATCGTCCGTTGATTTTAGGTTTCTTGAACTATCAGGGTTTTGGTTTCGGCAAACTTCCGAGTATTGGAATTTGACGTTCGTACATTCCAGGGTTTCGTATCAAAATGCTTGTCTATAGACAAATAAGAGAAGTTCTAACATTTCTCTGAAGATTTTTGGAATTAGTTTCCATCGTGTCTTAAAGTGTAAATTAGCTATTTACTAGTGTTTTTGCCCTAGGTTTAAGCGTATATTAGTCGTGCTATAACTTTTATCGACTTCGATACACTCCTTAGACTTTTCCTGAACTTTCTCCTTCATAAATTTATTTCATTTAGTAAACTCTTGTTCAGGTTTCCCTTCACGATACATCAACCCTAATCGTGAATAGGATTTTATTCACTTATTCTAAACTTAAAAACTTGGGTCTTACATTACCACCCTCCAAAAAGAAAGTTTCAACCTCGAAACTTAAGGGTCAGTAAAAAGTTCTAGATATTGTTCTTGGATCTTCTCCTTCAGCTCCCATGTTGCATCACCGGTGTCTTTGTTCCAAATGACTTTCACTAACTCGATCTCTTTTCCTCTTAACTGTTTTATCCTGGTGTCACCAATGCTAATTGGCGGTGTCTCGAAAGACAGATCATCCTTCAAATCAATGTCATCCAGCTCGATAACATGTGTCGGATCCGCAATATACTTCCTCAGTTGTGACACATGGAATACGTCATGAATGTTCGATAGAAATAGTGGTAGTGCAATCTGATATGCGACTGGTCCTACTCGACGAGTAATTTGATAGGGTCCAATGAACTTTGGTGTAAGCTTCTTTGACTTGATTGCTCGACCAACTCCCGTAGTCTGTGTAACTCGCAGAAATACATGATCTCCTTCTTCAAATTCTAGAGTTCTGCGCCTTTGATCTGCATAACTCTTCTGTCTACTCTGAGAAGTCTTCATTTTCTCTCTGATCTGCTTGATCTTCTCGGTTGTCTGTTGCAGAAGTTCTGGCCCTACTAAAAGATTCTCTCCATTTTGATACCAACACAAAGGTGTTCTACACTTGCGGCCATACAAAGCCTCATACGGTGCAATACCTATGCTCGTATGAAAACTGTTGTTGTATGTGAACTCAATCAATGGCAATAGGTTATCCCAACTGCCCTTGTTGTCTAACACGCAAGCTCGTAGCAAATCCTCCAATGATTGGATAGTTCTCTCAGTCTGTCCATCAGTCTGTGGATGATAAGCAGAACTTAATCTCAGCCTCGTTCCCAAAGCCTCCTGAAGAGCTCCCCAAAAATGTGAAGTAAACTTTGGATCTCGATCGGAAACAATACTGGTCGGTACCCCATGAAGTCGTACAATCTCAGCTATATATATCTCTGATAGTTTCTCCACGTTGTACGTGGTTCTCACAGGTATGAAATGAGCCGACTTAGTCAATCGATCCACTATTACCCAAATCGAATCATATCCTTTCTGAGTTCTTGGCAAAGCCACGACGAAATCCATCGATATGCTATCCCATTTCCATTCTGGTACATCCAAGCTTTGTAGCATAGCTGAAGATTTCTGATGTTCCACCTTCGCTTTCTGACAGGTTAAACATGCAGCCACATACTCAGCCACTTGTCTTTTCATTCCTGGCCACCAAAAATTCACCTTCAAGTCCTGATACATCCTTTTCATTCCAGGATGAATGCTCAACTTGCTCTTGTGACCTTCGTCCATAATCAACCTCCTCAAGTCGGGGTTGTTCGGTACGCAAACTCTATCCTTACACCGTTGGATATTGTCACTTCCTACCTTGAATTCCAGGTCCTTACCCTGAATTACCAAGTTCCTTTTCCCGAGTAGAAATTCATCTTGCAACTGTTGGTCTCGGATTTCTTCCATCAATCCATTGGCAATTCTGATCATTCCGAACTTCAGTTCTCCCTCGGATAATCTCACGTCCAAGCTCAAATCTCGAAATTGTTCCAGCAATTGCAGCTCTTTAACCATCATCGACGAGATATGCATCTTCCTGCTCAAGGCATCAGCAACAACGTTAGCCTTTCCAGGATGATATTGTAGGGTAAACTCGTAATCCTTGAGAAATTCCATCCAGCGTCGTTGTCTCATGTTCAGCTCCTTCTGCTCGAACAGGTACTTCAAACTGTTATGATCATTGAATATGGTGAAATTGCATCCATATAAGTGATGTCTCCAAATCTTCAGTGAAAATACGATGGCAGCGAGTTCTAAGTCATGAGTCGGATAGTTCTTCTCATGAACCTTCAGTTGTCGTGAAGCATAAGCCACCACTTTCCGATGTTGCATCAGCACACATCCCAAACCTTGATGCGAAGCATCACAATACACCTCATAAGGTTCCTCTGGTTGCGGTAGAACGAGTACAGGTGACGTCGTCAACCGTTCCTTCATCGTCTGGAAACTAGTTTCGCACGCTTCGGTCCATGCAAAAGGTTGATCCTTCCTCGTAAGTTGAGTCAAAGGTCCAACAATCTTGGCGAAATTCTCGATGAAATGACGATAATATCCCGCCAAACCAACGAAACTCCTGATCTCAGTCACTGTCTTTGGCCGTTCCCATGACAATACGGTCTCTACCTTTGCTGGGTCCACAGCTATACCCTCCTTAGAGATCACATGGCCTAAGAATTTTACTTCTTCGAGCCAAAATTCGCAATTAGAAGGGTTGGCGTACAACTCCTTCGCCCTCAGCACTTGTAAGACTTGTCACAAGTGCCCCTCATGATCCTCAGCATTCTTTGAGTAGATCAGAATATCGTCGATAAACACCACGACGAATCGATCTAAGAATGTATGGAAAGTACTGTTCATGTAATCCATGAAAATGGCAGGTGCGTTTGTCACCCCAAATGGCATCACTAAATACTCATAGTGTCCATAACGAGTTCTGAATGCCGTCTTCTGGATATCCTCAGTTTTGACTCTGATTTGATGATAACCCGACTTCAGGTCTATCTTCGAGAATATCGCAGCTCCTCGCAGTTGATCCATCAAATCATCAATTCTAGGTAACGGATACCTATTCTTGACGGTTACTTTGTTCAATTGCCGGTAGTCGACACATAATCTAGATTTCCCGTCCTTCTTCTTCACCAATAGGACTGGCGTTCCCCAAGGTGAAACGCTTGGTCGGATAAATCCCTTCGACAGAAGATCTTCTAGTTGGGACTTCAATTCCACTAACTCCGCAGGTGCCATACGATATGGTGCAATCGAGATCGGCCCTGTTCCCGGTACAATGTCAATAGCAAACTCAATGTCACGTACAGGCGGCAACCCAGGTACATCACCAGGAAAAACATCTGTGAAGTCTCTCACCACTGAAATATTGTCAACTTCCGGATTCCCTTTACTCTCTAAACTTAGCAATACGGAATACTCTTGAGATCCCTCGTTCAAAGAGACGCTAATGTGATTGGCAGATAGATACTCGGAAAGATCCGAGTCAGGAAACACCACTCTCTTTCGGTTGCAGTCCAAAAGACAATGATAGTGGGACAACCAGTCCATTCCTAGGATAACATCTAGGTTCTTGAGAGTTAGGCACACTAGGTTAGCATGGTAGACTCTATCTCTATATGTTACTGGACAATACATACATGCCGTATTAGCAAGTAGAGTTTTGGCAGGAGTTGTAACTATAAGATCGAAGCTCAAAGCGGTAATAGGAAGTTTTAATTTGGTCGCACATTCCCTAGAGATAAATGAATGCGTTGCACCGGAATCGAAAAGTACAGTTAGGAGATTACCGTCAATCTCGCAGTCTCCTCGGATCAGCCCATCGACCCCTTCAGTATCTTCACCATCCATGGTGTAGACTCTCGCCTTTGCAGCAGGACGCTTTCCACGAGCAGTGTTAGCGGTTGGTTCCGTCTTGGGTACCCTGCACTGAGCGGCAGTATGCCCCAATTTGTTACAATTGAAGCATTGAGGTCTCGTGTCGGGACAAGCACGAGCATAGTGTCCCGGCTTCCCACACTTAAAGCAAGTCATCTCCCTGTTCACAGTCTGGTTTCCAGAACCACCAGCAGCACCCACCATGGGTCTGTAAGATCCTGAAGCAAATCCTCTACTAGCAGGACGTTGGTATGGCCTCCTGCTCTCCCTCCAGTTCCAGCACGGTTCAGCCTTCGGTTCTTCATCAGCTCCACCTCTGTGGCTTTCTCCACCAAAGACTGGAAACGCATGATTCCTAGCGGTCTCAAGTAGTCCTCGATGTCAGGCCTCAGTCCATTAACAAAGCGCTTGCACATGTAGCGCTCATCAACATGATCATTGAAAAATTGGAAATGTTTTGCCAGAGATTCCAACTTGGAAGCAAATTCTGGTACAGACATACCTCCTTGACGGAGTGTCAGAAACTGTGCCTCCCGCTCATCCCGAGCACTTGTTGGAAAATACTTTTCCAAGAACGCAGTCCGAAAAGAGTTCCAGTTGATCTCCTCATGATTAGCTTCCATAATCCCCCTGGTGCCCCTCCACCAGTACTCAGCATCACCCAGCAACAGATAAGTTGCCATGCCCACCTTGGCACCCTCAACAGTCTGCAATACGCCAAATATCTTCTCAATCTCCTGGATCCAGAGATCCGCTTTGTCCGGGTCAGTACCACCCGAGAACTTTGGTGGATCTTGTCTTCTGAAGTCATTCAGGCCTTTGTTCTGGTCCAGTGTCACTTCTCTCTAACGTTGATGCTGATCACGTGCCTCCTCAGCCGCACGCCTCATAGCATTATCGTTTGCCTGTGCAGTCACAGCTTGGGCCATAGTGGCCATCATCTCAGCTAATTGGTTAGCGTTCACCATATTCTGTTAAGTCAAACAAACAGTTAGTACTCATCATAAGATAGCATCTAACATAACTATACAATATGATTAAGCAATAACTTCAATCAATTCTAAGCGAAGAATCGCTTGCAGACAATCAATTTTCACTCTTTGCAGAGTCACACAACCTAGCACAGAAGACCTATTCCCCAAAGACTCCCGAAAGACTCGACAAGCTCTGATACCACAATGTAACACCCCGATTTCGGTAGCGTCACTTTAGTAACCAAAAAGAAACTTTAAGCGGAAAAACGTGAATATATTTTTTTTTTCAATAATACAAACAAAGACTGAAAGGAATAAACTCGACAACGAAAGATAACAGAACTAATATACAATAATAATTACAGCCCCCCGCTGTAAGTAGCAAACCACGTCACGAGTAAACCTCCAGTGACGGGAAGTAAGAAAAGTAACGCCCGTAGGCAATATGTACTAACCAACAGGAAAGGTTAAGTGTCCGCAACACAAACCTTCAAAAATGAGAATAAGTTAGCCCAATCGGCCTAAAACAAGACCTCCTAGCCCAACCAACTCTCTGTGATCCCCGTAGAGGAACCACACAAAAAGCTATAGGCGGGAAACTACCCTGTCCCCAAAGAAAACAATGACGGTCAGAGCTAAGACTCTACTCCTACACTAATCCTATCTCGAGGAGCTCACACCAGCACTCAAAACTATGTGCTAGCATGATCGTCGTCCGAATCTGAATCCAGAACGACCAAGTCTATAAACACTATCCGTCCTCCTCTCGCAACCGCGATGCGCTCCGGTGCTGGCCTCACGGGCTTAGGGCCCGAGCAAAGATCATCAATGATAGCAACGGCAGGTGAGCTAGACTCTGAAGAAGTCACTCCCACCGGCTCCTCCTCGGAGGGGTCCTCATCATCCGAAGATAACGGTGGTGGTGGTGGTCCTACTCCTGGTCCGCAGTGCACGCCATGTGGCAAGTTGAATTTAACAGTGCATCTCCTCAGCACTCCTTCCGTCAAGTGTCCTAAGCAGTCGACACGATCCTCCATGATCCTCCCCGAGTACGTCGCTCGATGGCTAGCGGGGTCGACCACCCACGCGCTGGGGTCATCCTGATCTATCATCTCATATCTAGTCCCCCCCGAAGGGTGGACCACCGTGAACCAATCCGCTAAAGACATCTGACAAAGGGCGTAGTCCGCCAAAGTACACGCAGAAGACGCGAGGGTCAACTCCAAAGAATTATGTAAATAATAATCCCAATAGGTACAGATAAGAGACAGCCGCTTAGGCTTATAAGTTAAAGATAGCATCCTAGGGTTGCATATTCCACAATGAATATAAACGACAGTAATAACAAATAGCATGCATCAAATAGGATTAACAAGTATCAAACACACTCAGCAACTAAGTCAGTATGCATGTTGCATGAAATGCAAATGCCGGTTATCCCAGTTAACCAAATGCATTCCGGAAGGGAAGGACATCGACGGATCAGCCCTAGCACCAGCCACGGTGGGACCATTTCGGCCCGCGTGCCTCTTACTCCAACAACAACGGTAGTCAGATTAGCATAAAACCCGAAGGCCTGCCATTTCGGTCTGCTACTAAGAGTCGCCTAATAGCGCTCTTACGCGGAAATCCGGGTCTTATGACCATTTTGGAATCCACCGAGGTCCGAAGTCCGTCTCGTGTTAGTACGTCATTAATGGTGCATGAATGCAAAATGATTAGCCAAACAACGTCTCCGACCTCACTCGACATGTCGCCACGTGTTCTGGCTAACTTATTGTCTCTAAAACATACCCTAAGGTAAAGTCGATTCTGCGACAAAAGACAATCCTTTACAACAACACATTCTCTCATGATGATCTCCAAATCATCCGACTCATCTCTATCCGATGGTCAAAACTGCTCAACGAGCAAAGAGTATCAACATACTCGGAAACTACCTGTTTCCCCGGCTTATCTCTCAGATAGCCCAACAACACAACTGCTTCTCGAGCACAAGAGTATCAACGTACTCAGAACTTATTAATTTTCTCAACACTTGGATCCGACGACACTTCCCCTTTTCCAAAACTAAGATTTGAATCCTAAGCTTTCTTTCGAGTTTCTTGTCATTATTTGAAGATTTAGAGGTTGTTTAATGTCTTATGAATTTTCCTTATAAAATAGTTTCCATTTAGTCTTATCGCAAATCTTATGAGTTTCCAAGGTCCCATAATCCCAATTAACTCCCCGAGAGTGTCTCGATCCACTAAGACCATAACAAGGCCCGAATCTCCGTTCGTCCTATCAAACTTTCTCCAAAATCTCAAAATAAAATCGGCATGACCTGCCCGTTATTCTCACTCCTCAGTACCACAGATATATGTGAAATGACATAGATAAATCAGCACAGTCAACAAACATGTCACATATATCAACACATCCTAGAATAACCACGTAGCACTTAGCATATAAAGCAAATATCACACATCCTAGATTAACCATTTAGCACGTACCATGTAATTCAATCTCAAAAACAGTCAGTAGATGAATCATCTACATTGTCAGCCGAAGCCTCAGAAAACATTTTCCCAGTCAAACACAAACAAGTGCATAAACAGTAAATCAAGTCAAATACGTCGACACCTAAAGCATTAGTGATAGGTCATCTGCAAGTGTACAGACTTAACCCGGTTTTAATAATTATCGAACCACAGAGACCTGAGGATTGAATCTTTAGTTTCTATTGCCAAAGTTTGAAGTGAGAAAACAATAAATAACATATGCAATTGAGTTGATTGTGCAGCAAGGTAAACAGTGATATGATAAGTAAAATATATAAGAGAAGAATGCTTTGGGTTTATAATCCACTAATTTAGGGTAAGTAGCCAAGTTCTAATTCATGTTATTCTCTAAGTGAAATCTAGATGATTTAATCTCATTAATTACTTGTCGATTTTGCCGTACAAGTAATCCTTTTAAGCTAAAACCAGTCACAATGTCTTGTTATTCCGTGAATTAACTTAAAGCATTAAGAAAGATAAGTCGGATCAACAAACTTGAAGTCCATCCCTATGTCTAGTGTAATGAAACAAATCAAGTAACTTCAAAACAGGTTCCCTAATTCCAAGTCTCCGGTCGCTTTCAAAGAAATTAGTAAGAGGCTAACATGCATACAAGCTTGAATCAACGGAAGGAAGCTAATCCTAGGCTTGTTTAATTCGGTGAGAAGCAAGCATACATGAAAGCAATAAGTTCAGAAGTTGAAGTTCTAGCATAAAGATAACATGAGTTAGAACAAGGATTTATAACCTACTCATTTATTAGCTTCATAAAAACCCAAAACATAAAGAAGTTTAGCCAAGCATGGCTATGGAGAACAAGATCATACCTTTGGAGAAGGCCATGGCCTGCTCACAAATGGAAGAAGAAACTAGAGCTATTTTATGCTAGAATGATGGTGTGAAGGGATCATTACAATGGAAGCCAAGGGGTCTATTTATAGGATGTTTGGGAGCCCTTTTTATGTCCTTCTTCTGAGTTGTTCAAAGCCATGTGATTTCTCTCTTTTAATTAAACAAAGCTGGCCAAGAAAACAGCCCATGCTCCCACGGTTTCAGCTGGAGTTTTTTAGCATTTTAAGAGCTTTTCCAACCTTGCAACCAGCTCATTCATGGATCCTTGTCTTCCTTTACATCAAAGGAGTGAGTCATCATCAATCATAGTGTGATAAACTACTCAAGGACAGCAAGAACATCCCAAAAACTCAAGCTGAATCATTGAACTTTCCAGCTTTGAAGTCCTAGCCGTGGGCTTCCTTCTTTGGACAGCTTATGTCCTTTTGTTTGCCCATGCTTCTCTTGCATTGTTTAGTCATACTTTCAAGGAACACTCCATGAGAAAATTGCAAGCTGAATCAATGTATATTCATAAAGCAAAGTTTGATTTTTTTTTAATCATTCCTTATGAATCATTCTTTATTCCATGCTCTTGCTTTTCTTTCTTTATCTTGTCCAAGCTACTTTTGAGATATTCTTCATTCTTTTTGCCTCCTATTCAGCCCTTGAAATCATCTTGTCCCCCTTGACTTGATTTTTAATTGATTTCCTCAATTCTTTACACCATCTTTAAGCCACCAACAAAGTAAACAATGATACAACAATTTGTGCTTCATGACTAGGCTGCCATAAGAGCTTCTTTTCCTTATTTTTCTCCAAGCTTTTTCGGCCATCTCCTATCCTTTTCTCTTTTGGAAACTTTTCAATTAACAAAGCTATTAAGCACATGAGTGAGGCAAGGTTAGGAAAATCAGAATATATCACAATAATTTCTATGTAGAGAAACTTAAGTGAATGCCCAAGATGCCCTTAAATGTTCTAACATGACCAAAGATGCAAAGGTTGCAACTCTAAGGGCCAAAACCTCACTAAAACACACTAAAAGGATTTAAAAGCAAATAAAGTGTAAAATTATTTAAAATGATAATGCAAGACTCAATTTACTAAGTTAAAAACAAAGAAATTGACAATTAAAACACTTAAAATTAACAACAATCTCAGATTCATCAATTAGCTAATAGTTCAGTGAGAAGCCCTCACCTGTAGATTCTCCAGGGTTCTCTTCGAACGTTCCTTCACAATCAGCTCCTTGTTCTTCGGGAGATTCCGCAAAAGAACCTTTAGAGCAAAACCACAGAAATCAATCACAATGAGTCAGAAACTCAGCAAACAATAGATACTAGGGTTACACGAAGTAGTATATACTCCGAGGTACGATAATCTAGCGCGAAAGAACAAGTTTTCGAAAAAAAGAATTTTCTTCCTCCTCCTAGGGTGCTCACGGCCACACATGGTAATTGTGTGTGTCGATTTTTCTTCGATCAAACTTGGTTCCTAGGTTATTATTAGTCGTAACTAAGGTTAATCTAAACTCGGAAAAATTATCGGATCGAAAACTGTCGCAGGGGTATTTTGGTCAATATTTTTAGCTCAGAATTTCAAAATTGGAATTTCGAAAAGCGAATTGGATGGGGACGTCACCAATGACGTTTATTACGACTAATCCTACTAGCACTAAGCTAAGGCGATAGTTTTCAGCCCGAAGGACGAAACTTTGTCCCAAAATGGGTATTCGAAGCAGAATTGAAACTCGACGGTAGTTTTTCGAGAATCGGCGTAATATTATTCGCTAAACATGCTATTGGGCACGTAGGGAAGATGTTTAGATAGAAAAATGAAGTTATCTGGATAGTTTTGCAAAAACCTCAAAACTAAGAGCACAGAAAGACATAGTGAAAAGCTACGGAAACGACGATCAGAGGTAAGGATTAACGACTATACCTCGATACCTTCAAGTAGCAACTGTTGAATCGACGATCAAGCAAGAAATGGCGAAAATCTTCTTCTTCTCCTCTCCTCTCAAACTCGCGGCCTCTTGGGAAGAAAATGGGTAAGTTTTGCAATTTTTCTCATTTTCTTGCTATATATAGAGGATGGAAAAACGCGGGAAAATGAAAGTTTCGCGATTCCGATTTTTCAGGCTTCATTCTCCGTGAATTCTAAGATAGGTTTTGGCGACAGAATTCCAAAACTCAAAAGAGGTTTCTTGGATTTTAGGTGCATAATGCAAAGTCGGTGTAAATCTATTTTACCCGATAAGTTACTTTTTGCAGTGGATGTCGGAAGAGAAAACTTCCTTCTGAAGAAAGATTGAAAACATCAAGAGAAATGGGTGTACGCGTGTGGAATCTTCATTTGAAGCTCCGAATAGAAAAAGTCTTCATCGTCCGTTGATTTTAGGTTTCTTGAACTATCAGGGTTTTGGTTTCGGCAAACTTCCGAGTATTGGAATTTGACGTTCGTACATTCCAGGGTTTCGTATCGAAATGCTTGTCTATAGACGAATAAGAGAAGTTCTAACATTTCTCTGAAGATTTTTGGAATTAGTTTCCATCGTGTCTTGAAGTGTAAATTAGCTATTTACTAGTGTTTTTGCCCTAGGTTTAAGCGTATATTAGTCGTGCTATAACTTTTATCGACTTCGATACACTCCTTAGACTTTTCCTGAGCTTTCTCCTTCATAAATTTATTTCATTTAGTAAACTCTTGTTCAGGTTTCCCTTCACGATACATCAACCCTAATCGTGAATAGGATTTTATTCACTTATTCTAAACTTAAAAACTTGGGTCTTACACTTGGTAGGGACCTTGGGAAGATTTCCGGACGGTCCTTCATCATCATCATTGCACGGTGCGATTTTAAGAGCTTTGGGGACGATTCTGGCAGACAATTTCTTCTCTACCTTGTCAGGAATGACTTTGTGCTTCTTCTTTTTGTCTTTCCCGAACGGTTCAGACGCTTCTTCTTTTCTTTTTCCCTCACTGACCCTCTTCTTCTTTGTCAGGTACTTCAGATGCATCATAGGGAATGTTCATCTTGCTAACATCTCCCAGTTTGATTGGGTTGGAAAGACAATGTTATCATCCAAACGGTCTGTTGACTCCAGATACTCAGCTGTTGCACCCTTCTTCTTCAGGATGGTAGTCAGCAGAGAACCAAAATGAAGATTTCCTTGGTTCTTTTCCAGAAACTTGATGAGGTAGTTCCAGATAAGAAAACAGGATTTACCTTCACCTTCTTGTAAATATTGTACAGTGAAGACGAGTTTTTGTATTCTTAACATTCCACTATGCACACTTTTGTACCAATAATTAACACAATAATGCAATTTGATCTAACATATAAAAGATTAAAGATTTTGCAATGGCCTTTTCTCCAGAGTACTTTGGTTCAGATGGGTTTCCCCCCGGTGCGTTTCAACGGTGAGCTTTTCTGTTTTGCTTAATGGCCAACCTCAAAGGGTGTTCCAACCACAGCGTGGCTTGAGGCAAGGTGATCCGCTATCGCCATATTTGTTTATTCTTTGCGGGGAGAAGTTTTCAGCCATGATTGAAATAGCGGTCAACTCTTCTTTACTGTCAGGGATTAAAATTTCTCATAAGGCGCCAACCATTTCTCATTTCTTATTTGCTGATGACAGTATAGTTTTTGCAAAGGCTAATGCGGAGGAGGCTAATTGTGTGGTTGATATTCTTGAGACTTTTGATAGGACTTCAGGGCAAAAAATTAACCTGGATAAATCTCAACTTACTTGTAGTAGGAAAGTGTCACCATCTACGGTCCAGGAGCTCACCCTCCTTCTAGGCGTGGTGGCAGTGGAGAGGTACGAGAAGTACCTGGGGCTACCAACTATTATAGGGAGGTCAAAGTCTCAGATTTTCAGGTTTTTGAAGGACCGGGTTTGGAAAAAGCTTAAAGGTTGGAAGGAAAAAACTTTGTCTCGAGCAGGTAGAGAAGTTTTAATAAAAGTTGTTGCTCAAGCAATTCCTTCCTATGTTATGTCTTTTTTGCCCTTCTAGGTAGTTTATGCTCTCAGATTGAGAGTTTGGTTTCAAATTTTACTAGAGCAATGATTCAGATAGAAATGGTTTACATTGGTTAAGTCGGTCCAAGATGAAAGCGTCTAAGCTTGATGGGGGCCTAGGTTTCAGAGATTTCAAATCTTTTAATGAATCCTTCCTAGCAAAAAATTGGTGGAGGTTGCTTAAAAGACCAGACTCTTTGTTTGGCAAGGTTTTTAAATCGGTTTATTTTCCAAATTATTCAATTTTGGATGCTCGCAAGGGGTATAGGCCAAGCTATGTTTGGTCTAGCATTTGCCGGGCCAGGTGGATTTTTAAAACATGTTGTGTGAGTTTCAACCACACCGGTAATGGATGTGTGTTATGTTTCAGACTTAATAGACGCCGGATCCCATTCATGGGACATGACAGTGTTGTCTACTGTTTTTCCACCAATGGTTGTTGAGCTAATTGCTTCAATATCATTTCCTTTGTTCCCTATTGAGGATGATGTTTTTTGGCCAGATACCGAAGATGGTTTTTATTCAGCTAAGTCTGGGTATTGTTTCATCAGAAACCAGGAGAATAGGCTAGCTGCCTCGTCGTCCACAAGTCATGAGGTTTCTGCAGGTTTTTGGAAACAGTTTTGGCAACTTGAGACACAACCCAGGGTGAAGGAGCTGATGTGGAGATTGTGCAGAGGCGTTGCACCCGTGCGAGCCAACCTCAGTTCTCGTGGCTTGGATATTGATACTCTCTACCCTCTTTGCGGTTTGGAGCCTGAGAGCTTGGTTCATGCATTTTTCACTTGCTGCCACGTTGCGCCATTTTGGTTTGCTTCATCTTTGAGCTGCAGGTTTGATGATTTGTTACCTCACCAACCTACTGAGTTCTCTCATGTTCTACATCAGCTCTTTGAGGTGGTCGATGACGAGGCTTTGAAGGTCCTGTTCGCGGGTTGCGCTGCCCTATGGGAGAGGAGGAATACACTGATTTTTCAGGGGGAACAACTTGACATTCGTTGGCTGTTATAGCGGTGTCGTTCTTTGCTTGAGGTGGCGATAAGGAAGGCTCACGTGTCTCCTCCGGTTTTTTCTCCACATGATGGTCGATGAGTTCTGTCGGGAGCTAGTTCGTTGAAGGTGAATATAGATGCTCCTTTTGATGCTTCTCGGGGGGGCTGGTTTAGGGCTGGTGGTGCTGGACGGAGATGGAAGCTTCATAGCTGCTGCTTGTGGCTCGATCACTACGGTATCATCACCGCTCATGGCTGAAACGGTTTGTCTTTGTTGGGCACTTCAGAAAGCCCTATCTCTTGGTTTCAACCGAGTGGTCTTTGAATCTGATTGCCAAGTGCTCGTCAACGCATGGCATCGGATGGACAAGGAAATTTCTTATTTACCCTTTTTTTTGAGTATTTTGCTTTCAGTTTTATTACGAGGAAGGGTAATCATTCAGCTGATTTTGTTTCCAAGTTGACTTATGATTATTCCGATGTTGACTGGGTGTAGAATGCTCCCCTGGGTTTAATTGCATTCATTCAGGCGAATGTATTAGGTTCTTTGAATTCTTAATATAATTTCGTTTCTGGTCTGATATGGGCGCACCAGTTTTATTAGTAATTGGGCTGACCAATTCTATGTAATAAATGGGTCGGGTAACACATGGTTCATTCGGACCAAAACCCAAGTTATAAATATCAGGCGCCACCCAAGCGGTGGGGGATGTAAGACCCAAGATTTTAAGCTTAGGATCAGTGGAAGAGATTTCCATTTATGATTAGGGTTGATGTATTGTGAAGGGAAACCTGAACTAGAGTTTACCAAATGAAATAAATTTATGAAGGAGAAAGTTCAGGAAAAGTCAAAGGATTACATCATGATCGATAAAAGTTATAGTACGATCGTTATACGCTTAACCTAGGTCAGAAACCCTAGTATATAGCTAATTTTCACTTTTAGGCACGATGGAAGTTAATTCCAAAAATCTTCAGAGAAATGTTAGAACTTCTCTTTTTCCATATATCAAAATCGTTTCGAGGCGAAACTCTAGGATCTACGAACGTCTGATTCCAATGATCGGAAGTTTGCCGAAACCGAATCCCTGGTATTTCAAAACCCTAGAATTTCTCGACAATGAAGACTTTTTCTATTCAGAGCTTCAAATGAAGATTCTACACGCGTACACCCATTTCTCTCGATGATTTCAATCTTTCTTCAGAAGGAAGTTTTCTATTCCGACATTCGATGCAAAAAGCAACTTATCGGGTAAAATAGTTTTATACCGACTATGCATTAGTTGCCAAAAATACAAGGAGACCTCTTTATGGTTTTGGAATTCTTTTGCCAAAACATATCTATTAATTCACGGAGAATGACGCCGGAAAAATCAGATTCGCGAAACTTTCATTTTCCCGCGAATTTCCATCTTCTATATATAGCAAAGAAAGGAAGAAAAACACAAATTTTCCTCCATTTTTCTCTCCAAACCCGCGGCCAAGAACAAGGAAGAAGGAAGAAGAGTTTTTGTTCAATCCTTGCTTGATCGTCGATCAATCAGTTGCTACTTCAAGGCTTCGAGGTATAGTCGCTAATCCTTACCTCCGATCGCTTTTTCCATAGCTTTTCTGTAGAGTTTTCTGAGTGGATAGTTTATGGGTTTTTGCAAAACTATCCTGAATCTTTCATTTCTGATTCTAAACCTCTTCCTTATGCGCCCAAGATCACTTCTGCCGGGTTAGATTTTCCGTTATGTCGCCGGAATTCCGCCGGAATCAATTTGAACCTAAAATACCCATTTTTGGAGTTTTTGGTGTAAAGCTTCAACCTTTAGGCTGAAAACTATCGCCTTAGCTTAGTGTTAGTAGGATTACTTGTCATAAACGTCGTTAGTAACGTCCCTGCAAAATTTGGTTTTTGGGATTTCAGTTTTGAAAAATCCTAAGTTAAAAATCATGACCAAAATACCCCTGCGACAGTTTTTGATCCGATAATTTTTCCGAGTCCAGAATACCCTTAGTTACGGCTAATGATAGTATAGGAACCAAGTTTGATCGAAGAAAAATCGAGTCTCCTAATTGCACAAAGTGGCCGAGCCCTATTAGGGGGGAGGAGGAAAATTTCCTTTTCCGAAAACTTGTCTTTTCGCGCTAGATTATCGTACCTTAGAGTATAGATTACTTCGAGTAACCTTAGTAAGTATCGATAGCTTAGTTTTCGGTAGATTCTAATAGTATTTCTGTGGTTTTGCTCTAAAGGTGATTTTGAGGAATTCCCAGAGGAGCAAGCCTTTGATTGTGAACAAGTGTTAGGAGATCGTCCTGGAGAATCTACAGGTGAGGGCTTCTCACTGAATCTCTAGTTAATGCTTAGGGTCGATGTTTCGACATTGTTTACTGTTTATGCACTGGAATTGTGTTTGATTGGAAAATGTTTTCTGAGGCTTCGGCTGACAATGTAGATGATTCATCTACTGAATGTTTTTGAGATTGTCTTACATGCTATGTGCTATGTGGGTAATCTAGGATGTGTGGTGCATGCTTTATATGCTAAGTGCTAAGTGTTTATGATGCGATTTATTGATATATGACATGTTGTTGATTATGATGATTTAAATATGCTCTGCACTGGAATCTGAGATTCTGAATCGTGAGAATAGCGGGCAGGTCATGCCGATTTTTATTTGAGAGTTTTGAGAAAGTTTGATAGGACGAATGAGATTCGGGCCTTGTTATGATGTGTATGGATCGAGACATTCTCTGGAGTCATTTGGGGATTAGGGGATCCCGAGAACTTATAGGAATTTCGATAAGACTAAAAAGGATATTATTTTGAAAAGAAAACTCATAAGACATTAAACAACCTCTAAATCTTTAAATAAAGATAATAAACTCGAAAGGAAGCTTCGGATGCAAACCTTAGTTTTTGGAAAACGAGAAGTGTCGTCGGATCCAAGTGTTGAGGAGTTTGGTAAGTTCTGAGTATGTTGGTACTCCTTCGCTCGTTGAGCAGTGTAAGATCAGGTTTTGATCTAGTAATACAACTCTATGTTTTGATGATTACAAGTTAACCTTTTGATATGAACAATTGTGGTACTCTAACGTGTTTTTCTGAGTGTGCTATTTACAGGCTCTGACCTCAACTCAATCTCACACAAATCAGAAGCACTGTGTATAAAGAGCGACCCAAGCAACGCTTTCGCATTCACCATGTTCAGTATGAACAGTGGAAAAGCTTCAGAAGTTCTGAAGTTATACAAGAAAGTCTGATAACCAAGAAACACTGAAGGCTCAGATATTCTGATGGTGTAGAAGACTCTGAAGATCCAGAAGCTGATTAGTGAAATTCTGTTGTCCAGAAGCAAGATACTCTGAAGACCATGTTCTTCCCTCTGAGTTCAGAATCAGAAGAAACAATGGTCAGAGGATCTGGGCTTTCCCTCTGACTCTGATCAACCGGCTTCACTAGTTCCAATATGAAGCATTCCCCTGATCAGAAGTCTCCTAGGTTTAAAGGTCAAGTCGCTATCCAAGTACAAAAGCAACTGTACCTTCCTGACGACCTACCTAACAGTCTCAGACACAGCAGAAGCTGGATTTTCCAGAACTGCCCTCCAACGGTAGCATTTTCCATGCAACGCTCAACCCTAATCCTTGGAGTATATAAAGAGGCTGAAGACTGAAAGAAGCGGCTAGAAGCATTCACATACGCGCAAGACATATTCAAATTCTTCTAAGCTTTCTTTCATCTGAAATTCATTGAGTTTACTATTAGCTTTTTAGAAGCAAATCTCGTGTAAACAATTCTTTGATAAACAGTTTGTTTAGTTCCTTTAGGAGATCAAGGCTGATCGGATCCTAGAGAAGACTAAGAGAGTGAATCTTAGTGTGAGCTAAGTCAGTGTAATTGTTAGTCACTTGTAGGTTTCAAGTGCAGTTGTAACTCTTACCTGATTAGTGGATTGCCTTCATTCTAAGAAGGAAGAAATCACCTTAACGGGTGGACTGGAGTAGCTTGAGTGATTTATCAAGTGAACCAGGATAAAATCCTTGTGTGCTTTTCTATCTCTTATCTTTAGCATTTAAGTTCTCGAAAGATTTGTCAAAATCTTTAAGGTGGAAGTTTTATACTGAAAACGTTATTCAAACCCCCCCTTTCTACCGTTTTTCATACCTTCAAGCAGTTTGTTAGCCATCCAAGGGATGAGCCGAGAAGCTTCACTGAGGCGTGAGACCTTGTGAATGCGTGATACTCCACTGAGGCGTGAGACCTTGTGGAAAGCATGGATCTTCACTGAGGCATGACACCTCGTGAACAGCATGAAGCTTCACTGAGGCGTGAGACCTTGTGAATGCGGGATACTCCACTGAGGCGTGAGACCTTGTGGAAAGCATGGAACTCCACTGAGGCGTGAGACCTTGTGAGAGCATGAAACTTCACTGAAGCGTGAGACTTCGTGAGAGCATTGATGACCCGAAGAGTCATCGTGAGTGGTTGCACTCATTTTATGATTATTGTATTTTGTCGCAGAATCGACTTTACCTTAGGGTAAGCTTTTAGAGACATTAATTTAGCTAGAACACGTGGCGACGTGTCGAGTGAGGTCGGAGACGTTGTTTGGCTAATCACTGCATTGCATGCACTCATTAAGTGGTTTAAACACGGCGAGATACCGGACCACGGCGGATTCCAAAATTGGTTATAAGACCAGGATTTCCGCGTAAGAGCGCTGCTAGGTGACTCTTAGTAGCAGACCGAAATGGCACACCTACGGGTTTACTGCTGATCTGACTACCTTTGTGTGGTGTAAGAGGCACGCGGGCCGAAATGGTCCCACCGTGGCTGGTGTTAGGGCTGATCCGTTTGATGTCCATCCGTTCCGGATTGCATATTGGTTGACTGGGTTAACCTGCATATCATTTCATGCAACATGCATACTGACTTAGTGATGAGTGTGTTTGATACTTGTTAGTTCTACTTGATGCATGTTAACTGTGATTTACAGTCGTTATATTCTTTGTGGAATAATGCAACCCTAGGATGTTATCTCTAGTTATAAGCCTAAGTGGCTAATCCTTTAATGGTATCTATTGGTGGTATTATTTATATAATTCTTTGGAGTTGACCCTCGCGTCTCCTGTGTGTGCTTTGGCGAACAAACGCCCTTTGTCAGATGTCTTTGGCGGGCTGATTCATGATGGTTCATCCTTCGGGAGGAACTAGGCTTGAGATGCAGGAACTGGAGCGTATCGCGGTTGCGAGAGGAGGACGGATGGTGTATGTAGACTAGGTCGTTCTGGATTTCGAATTCGGACGACGATCATGCTAGCATGTAGGATTGAGTGTTAGTGTGAGCTCCTCGAGATGGGATTAGTGTAGGAGTAGAGTCCTAGCTCTGAACATCATTTGTTCCTTTGGGAACAGGGTAGTTTCCCAACTATAGCTTTTTGTGTGGTTTCTTTACGGGAATCACAGGGAGTTGGTTGGACTTAGGAGGTCTTGTTTCAGGCCGATGGGCCAGCTTATTCTCAATTTTTGAAGGTGTGAGTTGCGGATACTCAACCTTTCCTTATGGTTTGTACATATTGCCTACGGGCGCTACTCTTCTACTACCGTCACTGGAGGTTTACTCGTGACGAGGTTGCTACTTACAGCGGGGGCTGTTTATATATTGCCTTTCGCATTTGGGTTTTATTTAATTCAGTCTTGTCTTAGTTATTATCAAAAAAAAAATATTCACGTTTTTCCGCATTAAGTTTACATTTTGGTTACTAAAGTGACGCCACCGAAATCGGGGTGTTACAATGTGGTATCAGAGCTTGTCGAGTCTTTCGGGAGTCTTTGGGGAATAGGTCTTCTGTGCTAGGTTGTGTGACTCTGCAAAGAGTGAAAATTGATTGTCTGCTAGCGATTTTTCGCTTAGAATTGATTGAAGTTATTGCTTAATCATATTGTATAGTTATGGAAATGCTATCTTATGATGAGTACTAACTGTTTGTCTAACTTAACAGAATATGGTGAACACTAACCAGTTAGCGGAGATGATGGCCACTATGGCCCAAGCGGTGACGGCACAAGCGAACGATAATGCTATGAGGCGTGCTGCTGAAGAAGCACGTGAACAACATCAGCGCCAGAGGGAAGTAACTCTGGACCAGAATAAAGGCCTCAATGATTTCAGAAGGCAAAACCCACCCAAGTTCTCTGGTGGCACTGACCCAGACAAAGCGGATCTCTGGATCCAGGAGGTTGAAAAGATATTCGGCGTACTACAGACTGTTGAGGGTGCCAAGGTGGGCATGGCGACATATCTGTTGCTCGGCGATGCTGAGTACTGGTGGAAAGGCAACAAGGGAATCATGGAAGCCAACCATGAAGAGATTAACTGGAACTCTTTCCGGGACGCATTCTTGGAGAAATACTTTCCAACAAGTGCTCGGGATGAGCGGGAGTCACAGTTTCTGATACTCCGTCAGGGAGGTATGTCTGTACCGGAATTTGCTTCGAAGCTGGAATCTTTGGCGAAGCATTTCCAATTCTTCCATGACCATGTGAACGAGCGCTACATGTGCAAGCGTTTCGTTAATGGATTGAGGCCGGATATTGAGGACTCAGTGAGGCCACTGGGAATCATGCGATTCCAGTCGTTGGTGGAGAAGGCCACGGAAGTGGAACTGATGAAGGACCGGAGGCTAAACCGGCCTGGAACTGGAGGGCCGATGAGGTCGGGCTCTCAAAATTTTCAGAGCAGAGAGAAATTTCAGAGCAGGGGGCCATATCAGCGTCCTGCTGGAAGAGGATTTACTTCCGGATCTTACAGACCCATGACGGGTGCTGCTGGAGGTTCCGGAGATCAGACTTTGAAGAAGGAGACGACCTGTTTCAGATGTGGGGAGCCGGGGCACTATGCCAATGCTTGTCCCGACACGAGGCCCAAATGCTACAATTGTAACAAAATGGGGCACACTGCCGATCAGTGCAGAGCACCCAAGACGGAGCCAACCGTGAACACTGATCGTGGAAAGCGTCCTGCGGCTAAAGCAAGAGTTTACACCATGGACGGTGAGAGAGCTGAGGGGTTTGTCAGAGGAGAGCGCAAGAACGATGGTAACTTTCTAACCATTCTTTCTCATTCTAGTATAATATGTTCCATTTTTCTTGTAGAGTGTGCAAACACACCTAACTTACTTATACTGTTTGAGCTTTGGCCTTATAGTTAGTACACCTATTAAGACTTTACTCAGTTATTACTCGTATTTTAACTATAGAAGTACATGAGGTTTAGGATAACATGCTAAGCCTAGGAAGTAGTCTTCCACCGATGCGTTTAAACGGAAGTATATTGCGGATCCGACACATGCTATTGAGCTGGATGACAGTAAGTTGAAGGATGAGATGACGAAATGACTAGTTAAGTCCCTTGAGGTATAGTTATGATTTGATCTTCTAGAGGTTAAGTCTTGATCTGTGTCAAGTGTTTAGGATTTCAATAAGTCGAAATTGGTTTGAGTGAGGAATGTTTTGAGGACGAAGACGACAATAATGGATTGTGGGATATTAAGAAGATGATTAGCTTATGAGTGGTCAATGAATTGATGATTAAGGGGATGAGTCTCGTCATGCACGAGGTAGTAAGACTCAAGTCGAGTTTTAAACTTGAACGGTGACTAAGTAGAAGATTGATTTCATGGTGCGAGCGATGATAATCACGAAGTTGGAAGTCACGTTAATGGACTATTAGATTCCAACGCAGTATTTCGTCTAGAAGTTATCAAGCGACCGAGTTGAGTTTGGATCATGAGTGAACATCACGAGGACAAGTTGAGCATTCACTCCGGAACATAGAGATGTACCGAGCTCCTAATCAGTATTTTGGACGAACAAAAGCAAAGGAGCAAGTGGTTAAGGTTGTGCGATTGCACGAATGCCAACAAATATTATTTCCAATGGAGACCCGACGCAAGTGGTCGAACCGGACAACAGAGAGTTGGAAGACGATATGTCTTTTGAGACGCCGTCGGTCAGCATTGGGACTAGAAGAGTGAAACAATCGAAGGGAAAGCAGAGTGCTTTAGAGAAAGTCATTTGGAAACAAAGACACAGACGGTGCCATATGTGAGAGTTAGAGCAAAAGATCAAGGAATAATATCCAGAACTATTACTGACCCTTAAGTTTCGAGGACGAAACTTTCTTTTTGGAGGGTAGTAATGTAAGACCCAAGATTTTAAGCTTAGGATCAGTGGAAGAGATTTCCATTTATGATTAGGGTTGATGTATTGTGAAGGGAAACCTGAACTAGAGTTTACCAAATGAAATAAATTTATGAAGGAGAAAGTTCAGGAAAAGTCAAAGGATTACATCATGATCGATAAAAGTTATAGTACGATCGTTATACGCTTAACCTAGGTCAGAAACCCTAGTATATAGCTAATTTTCACTTTTAGGCACGATGGAAGTTAATTCCAAAAATCTTCAGAGAAATGTTAGAACTTCTCTTTTTCCATATATCAAAATCGTTTCGAGGCGAAACTCTAGGATCTACGAACGTCCGATTCCAATCATCGGAAGTTTGCCGAAACCGAATCCCTGGTATTTCAAAACCCTAGAATTTCTCGACAATGAAGACTTTTTCTATTCAGAGCTTCAAATGAAGATTCTACACGCGTACACCAATTTCTCTTGATGATTTCAATCTTTCTTCAGAAGGAAGTTTTCTATTCCGACATTCGATGCAAAAAGCAACTTATCGGGTAAAATAGTTTTATACCGACTATGCATTAGTTGCCAAAAATACAAGGAGACCTCTTTATGGTTTTGGAATTCTTTTGCCAAAACATATCTATTAATTCACGGAGAATGACGCCAGAAAAATCTGATTCACGAAACTTTCATTTTCCCGCGAATTTCCATCTTCTATATATAGCAAAGAAAGGAAGAAAAACACAAATTTTCCTCCATTTTTCTCTCCAAACCCGCGGCCAAGAACAAGGAAGAAGGAAGAAGAGTTTTTGTTCAATCCTTGCTTGATCGTCGATCAATCAGTTGCTACTTCAAGCTTCGAGGTATAGTCGCTAATCCTTACCTGCGATCGCTTTTTCCATAGCTTTTCTGTAGAGTTTTCTGAGTGGATAGTTTATGGGTTTTTGCAAAACTATCCTGAATCTTTCATTTCTGATTCTAAACCTCTTCCTTATGCGCCCAAGATCACTTCTGCCGGGTTAGATTTTCCGTTATTTCGCCGGAATTCCGCCGGAATCAATTTGAACCTAAAATACCCATTTTTGGAGTTTTTGGTGTAAAGCTTCAACCTTTAGGCTGAAAACTATCGCCTTAGCTTAGTGTTAGTAGGATTAGTTGTCATAAACGTCGTTAGTAACGTCCCTGCAAAATTTGGTTTTTGGGATTTCAGTTTTGAAAAATCCTAAGTTAAAAATCATGACCAAAATACCCCTGCGACAGTTTTTGATCCGATAATTTTTCCGAGTCCAGAATACCCTTAGTTACGGCTAATGATAGTATAGGAACCAAGTTTGATCGAAGAAAAATCGAGTCTCCTAATTGCACAAAGTGGCCGAGCCCTATTAGGGGGGAGGAGGAAAATTTCCTTTTCCGAAAACTTGTCTTTTCGCGCTAGATTATCGTACCTTAGAGTATAGATTACTTCGAGTAACCTTAGTAAGTATCGATAGCTTAGTTTTCGATAGATTCTGATAGTATTTCTGTGGTTTTGCTCTAAAGGTGATTTTGAGGAATTCCTAGAGGAGCAAGCCTTTGATTGTGAACAAGTGTTAGGAGATCGTCCTGGAGAATCTACAAGTGAGGGCTTCTCACTGAATCTCTAGTTAATGCTTAGGGTCGATGTTTCGACATTGTTTACTGTTTATGCACTGGAATTGTGTGTGATTGGAAAATGTTTTCTGAGGCTTCGGCTGACAATGTAGATGATTCATCTACTGAATGTTTTTGAGATTGTCTTACATGCTATGTGCTATGTGGGTAATCTAGGATGTGTGGTGCATGCTTTATATGCTAAGTGCTAAGTGTTTATGATGCGATTTATTGATATATGACATGTTGTTGATTGTGATGATTTAAATATGCTCTGCACTGGAATCTGAGATTCTGAATCGTGAGAATAGCGGGCAGGTCATGCCGATTTTTATTTGAGAGTTTTGAGAAAGTTTGATAGGACGAATGAGATTCGGGCCTTGTTATGATGTGTATGGATCGAGACATTCTCTGGAGTCATTTGGGGATTAGGGGATCCCGAGAACTTATAGGAATTTCGATAAGACTAAAAAGGATATTATTTTGAAAAGAAAACTCATAAGACATTAAACAACCTCTAAATCTTTAAATAAAGATAATAAACTCGAAAGGAAGCTTCGGATGCAAACCTTAGTTTTTGGAAAACGAGAAGTGTCGTCGGATCCAAGTGTTGACGAGTTTGGTAAGTTCTGAGTATGTTGGTACTCCTTCGCTCGTTGAGCAGTGTAAGATCAGGTTTTGATCTAGTAATACAACTCTATGTTTTGATGATTACAAGTTAACCTTTTGATATGAACAATTGTGGTACTCTAACGTGTTTTTCTGAGTGTGCTATTTACAGGCTCTGACCTCAACTCAATCTCACACAAATCAGAAGCACTGTGTATAAAGAGCGACCCAAGCAACGCTTTCGCATTCACCATGTTCAGTATGAACAGTGGAAAAGCTTCAGAAGTTCTGAAGTTATACAAACTCTGATGTGGACTCAGTCACTAGAAGCTCTGAAGATCCAGAAAGTCTGATAACCAAGAAACACTGAAGGCTCAGATATTCTGATGGTGTAGAAGACTCTGAAGATCCAGAAGCTGATTAGTGAAATTCTGTTGTCCAGAAGCAAGATACTCTGAAGACCATGTTCTTCCCTCTGAGTTCAGAATCAGAAGAAACAATGGTCAGAGGATCTGGGCTTTCCCTCTGACTCTGATCAACCGGCTTCACTAGTTCCAATATGAAGCATTCCCCTGATCAGAAGTCTCCTAGGTTTAAAGGTCAAGTCGCTATCCAAGTACAAAAGCAACTGTACCTTCCTGACGACCTACCTAACAGTCTCAGACACAGCAGAAGCTGGATTTTCCAGAACTGCCCTCCAACGGTAGCATTTTCCATGCAACGCTCAACCCTAATCCTTGGAGTATATAAAGAGGCTGAAGACTGAAAGAAGCGGCTAGAAGCATTCACATACGCGCAAGACATATTCAAATTCTTCTAAGCTTTCTTTCATCTGAAATTCATTGAGTTTACTATTAGCTTTTTAGAAGCAAATCTCGTGTAAACAATTCTTTGATAAACAGTTTGTTTAGTTCCTTTAGGAGATCAAGGCTGATCGGATCCTAGAGAAGACTAAGAGAGTGAATCTTAGTGTGAGCTAAGTCAGTGTAATTGTTAGTCACTTGTAGGTTTCAAGTGCAGTTGTAACTCTTACCTGATTAGTGGATTGCCTTCATTCTAAGAAGGAAGAAATCACCTTAACGGGTGGACTGGAGTAGCTTGAGTGATTTATCAAGTGAACCAGGATAAAATCCTTGTGTGCTTTTCTATCTCTTATCTTTAGCACTTAAGTTCTCGAAAGATTTGTCAAAATCTTTAAGGTGGAAGTTTTATACTGAAAACGTTATTCAAACCCCCCCTTTCTACCGTTTTTCATACCTTCAATTGGTATCAGAGCGCAAGTTCTGATTACCACACCTAACAGTGTTCAGTGATCCGGGCCGGTGTGAAAAACAATGGCTGCCACCACCAGTGAAACTCAAAGAGATGGTTACAATGCAAAGCCT
Organism: Lotus japonicus; assembly: GCF_012489685.1. Taxonomy (NCBI): domain Eukaryota; kingdom Viridiplantae; phylum Streptophyta; class Magnoliopsida; order Fabales; family Fabaceae; genus Lotus; species Lotus japonicus. The sequence goes on from NC_080041.1 coordinate 53,601,209, forward strand.
CCTATGTTCGACGGTCAAAGGTTTCGATGCAGATCTCTGGGATATTATTGTGGATGGCTACGAGCGTCCAGTTGATGCAGATGGCAAGAAGATCCCAAGGTCAGAGATGACTGCAGATCAAAAGAAGTTGTACTCACAACATCACAAAGCAAGAGCAATTCTTCTAAGTGCTATTTCCTATGAAGAGTACCAGAAGATTACGGATCGTGAGTTTGCGAAAGGCATTTTCGAATCTCTGAAGATGTCTCATGAAGGAAACAAGAAAGTCAAAGAATCAAAGGCATTGTCTTTGATCCAAAAGTATGAATCCTTCATCATGGAGCCAAATGAGTCCATTGAAGAAATGTTCTCCAGATTTCAGTTGCTTGTAGCTGGCATACGGCCTCTCAACAAGAGCTACACAACAAAAGATCATGTCATAAGGGTCATCAGGTGTCTTCCTGAAAGTTGGATGCCTTTAGTGACTTCAATAGAGCTCACGAGAGACGTTGAGAATATGAGTTTAGAAGAACTCATCAGCATTTTGAAATGCCATGAGCTGAAGCGCTCAGAGATGCAAGATCTGAGGAAAAAGTCCATAGCCTTGAAATCTAAATCTGAAAAGGTTAAGGTTGAGAAGTCAAAAGCTCTTCAAGCTGAAGAAGAGGAATCTGAAGAAGCATCAGAAGATTCTGATGAAGATGAGCTGACTCTGATCTCCAAGAGACTCAATCGCATCTGGAAGCACAGGCAGAGCAAATACAAAGGCTCTGGAAAGGCAAAAGGAAAGTCTGAATCCTCAGGTCAGAAGAAGTCCTCACTTAAGGAAGTCACATGCTTTGAGTGCAAAGAATCAGGGCACTACAAAAGTGACTGTCCAAAGTTGAAGAAGGACAAGAAGCCAAAGAAGCACTTCAAGACAAAGAAGAGTCTGATGGTGACATTTGATGAATCAGAGTCAGAGGATGTTGACTCTGATGGTGAAGTCCAAGGACTCATGCTATTGTCAAAGACAAGGAAGCAGAGTCAAAGGGAGCTGTTGACTCTGACTCAGAATCAGAAGGAAATCCTAACTCAGACGATGAAAATGAGGTATTCGCTTCTTTCTCTACCTCTGAACTGAAACATGCATTGTCTGATATCATGGATAAGTATAACTCCTTATTGTCTAAGCATAAGAAGCTGAAAAAGAACTTATCTGCTGTTTCCAAGACTCCTTCTGAACATGAGAAAATTATTTCTGATTTGAAAAATGATAATCATGCCTTGATCAATTCTAACTCTGTGCTTAAGAACCAGATTGCTAAGTTAGAAGAAATTGTTGCCTGTGATGCCTCTGATTGTAGAAATGAATCTAAGTATGAAAAGTCTTTTCAAAGATTCCTAGCTAAAAGCATGGATAGAAGCTTAATGGCTTCAATGATCTATGGCGTAAGCAGAAATGGAATGCATGGCATTGGCTACTCTAAACCAATTAGAAATGAGCCCTCTGTGTCTAAAGCTAAATCCTTGTATGAATGCTTTGTTCCCTATGGTACCATATTGCCTGATCCTGTACCTGCTAAAGTTGCTAAAAACCCTCTTAAAAAGGGATCCTTCTCTATGACTAAATATCATGCAAATATTCCTTTAAAATATCATGTTGAGACACCCAAGGTGATCAGAACCTCTGAGGTAACTAACAAGAGAGGACCCAGAAAGTGGGTACCTAAGGACAAGATTATCTATGTTGCAGATATCCTTGATAGCTCCACTGAAACACCAATCATGGTATCTGGACAGTGGATGCTCGCGTCACATGACGGGAGAAAGGCGTATGTTCCGAGAGCTGAAACTTAAGCCTGGAGGCGAAGTTGGCTTTGGAGGAAATGAAAAGGGTAAAATTGTTGGTACTGGTACTATTTGTGTAGATAGTAGTCCATGCATTGATAATGTGTTATTGGTAGACGGCTTAACACATAACTTATTGTCTATAAGTCAATTAGCTGACAAGGGTTATGATGTTATATTCAATCAAAAGTCCTGCCGGGCTGTAAGTCAAATCGATGGCTCTGTTCTGTTTAACAGCAAGAGGAAGAACAACATTTATAAGATCAGATTATCTGAGTTGGAGGCTCAGAATGTGAAGTGCCTTCTGTCTGTTAATGAAGAGCAGTGGGTATGGCATAGACGGTTAGGGCATGCCAGTATGAGAAAGATTTCTCAGTTGAGCAAGCTAAACCTTGTCAGGGGCTTACCCAATCTGAAGTTCGCTTCAGACGCTCTTTGTGAAGCATGTCAGAAAGGCAAATTCACAAAAGTCCCTTTCAAGGCAAAGAATGTTGTCTCAACCTCAAGGCCGTTGGAACTTCTGCATATTGACCTTTTTGGACCAGTGAAAAATGAGTCTATAGGTGGCAAGAGATATGGGATGGTTATCGTTGATGACTATAGCCGCTGGACATGGGTAAAGTTTCTAACCCGCAAGGATGAGTCTCATGCTGTGTTCTCTACCTTCATTGCTCAAGTGCAAAACGAGAAGGCTTGTAGGATTGTGCGTATCAGAAGTGACCATGGTGGAGAGTTTGAGAATGACAAGTTTGAGAGTCTGTTTGATTCCTATGGAATTGCACATGATTTCTCTTGTCCCAGAACTCCTCAACAAAATGGTGTTGTTGAGAGGAAGAACATAACTCTTCAGGAGATGGCTAGAACCATGCTCCAAGAAACTGGCATGGCTAAGCACTTTTGGGCAGAGGCAGTAAATACAACATGTTACATTCAGAACAGAATCTCTGTGAGACCAATTCTGAATAAGACTCCTTATGAATTGTGGAAGAACATAAAACCCAACATTTCTTATTTTCATCCTTTTGGCTGTGTTTGTTATGTTCTCAATACTAAGGATAGATTGCATAAATTTGATGCTAAGTCTTCTAAGTGTCTATTACTCGGTTACTCTGAGAGATCTAAAGGTTTTAGATTTTATAATACTGATGCTAAGACTATTGAAGAATCTATTCATGTTAGATTTGACAATAAGCTTGACTCTGACCAGTCAAAGCTAGTTGAAAAGTTTGCAGATTTAAGCATTAATGTTTCTGACAAAGGCAAAGCTCCAGAGGAAGTTGAGCCAGAGGAAGATGAACCAGAGGAAGAAGCTGGTCCCTCTAACTCACAAACTCTGAAGAAGAGCAGAATCACTGCAGCTCACCCTAAGGAATTGATTTTGGGCAACAAAGACGAACCAGTCAGAACCAGATCTGCCTTCAGACCCTCTGAAGAGACCTTGCTCAGTCTGAAAGGATTGGTGTCCTTAATTGAACCCAAGTCCATAGATGAAGCTCTTCAGGACAAGGATTGGATTCTGGCCATGGAAGAAGAATTGAATCAATTCTCCAAGAACGATGTTTGGAGCTTAGTGAAGAAGCCTGAAAGTGTCCATGTTATTGGAACGAAATGGGTATTCAGAAACAAGCTGAATGAGAAAGGAGATGTAGTCAGAAACAAGGCAAGGCTAGTTGCTCAAGGGTACAGCCAGCAGGAAGGAATAGACTACACTGAAACATTTGCTCCAGTAGCAAGACTGGAGGCAATCAGACTGTTGATCTCTTTCTCAGTAAATCACAACATAGTTCTACATCAGATGGACGTGAAGAGTGCCTTCCTAAATGGTTATATCTCAGAGGAAGTCTATGTTCATCAACCCCCAGGTTTTGAAGATGAGAAGAAACCAGACCATGTGTTCAAATTGAAGAAATCACTCTACGGTCTGAAGCAAGCTCCCAGAGCATGGTATGAGAGGACTCAGCTCATTCCTTCTGGAGAATGAGTTTGTAAGGGGTAAAGTAGATACAACTCTTTTTTGCAAGACTTATAAAGATGATATCTTAATTGTGCAAATTTATGTTGATGATATTATATTTGGTTCTGCTAATCAATCTCTATGCAAAGAATTTTCTGAGATGATGCAGGCTGAATTTGAGATGAGTATGATGGAAGAATTAAAGTACTTTCTGGGAATACAAGTTGATCAGACACCAGAAGGAACATATATCCATCAGAGCAAGTACACTAAAGAACTTCTGAAGAAGTTCAATATGCTGGAATCTACAGTGGCCAAGACTCCAATGCATCCTACATGCATTCTGGAGAAAGAAGATAAAAGTGGTAAAGTATGTCAGAAGCTCTATCGTGGCATGATAGGTTCACTTCTATACTTAACTGCATCTAGGCCAGACATATTATTTAGTGTTCATTTATGTGCTCGTTTCCAATCAGATCCAAGGGAAACCCACTTAACTGCTGTTAAGAGGATCCTAAGGTATCTGAAAGGCACCACTAACCTTGGCTTGATGTATAAGAAAACATCAGAGTATAAGCTTTCAGGTTACTGTGATGCTGATTATGCTGGAGATAGAATAGAGAGAAAAAGTACTTCTGGAAATTGTCAATTTCTGGGAAGCAATCTAGTCTCATGGGCAAGCAAGAGGCAATCAACCATTGCACTATCAACTGCAGAGGCAGAATATATCTCAGCAGCAATATGCAGCACTCAGATGCTCTGGATGAAACATCAGCTGGAGGATTATCAGATTCTTGAGAGCAATATCCCAATCTATTGTGATAACACTGCTGCAATCTCATTGAGTAAGAATCCTATCTTGCATTCTAGGGCAAAGCACATTGAGGTAAAGTATCACTTTATTAGAGATTATGTACAGAAGGGCGTACTTCTTCTGAAGTTTGTTGATACTGACCATCAATGAGCAGATATCTTTACAAAGCCCTTAGCAGAGGATAGATTTAATTTTATTCTGAAAAATCTGAACATGGACTTTTGTCCAGAGTGAAGATGGATCAGAACATCTGACTATGATACTTCTTGATCAGAAGATGTCTAGTCCAGAAGGTAACTCAATCAGAGTGTGTGTACCCATTGGTACTGACTCTGAAGCTGAGATAGCAACACGTGTGTCAGTATTTCTGATGCATAGTTCCTTGTGCCCGTGTGACAGTCTGTTATGATTGCGTGTAGATGTGCTTCTCTCCTGTGTGTGATTTGTGTATTTACTGTTACTATCTATCTTTAATTTTCAACCGTTGATCTTAAATTGCTTTTTGAATCAACAACGGTTATTTGTCAAAACCCACTATACACACACGATCTCTTTCACTTCCGGTTTTTACTCTCTCTCTCTCTGCTATTTCAAAACCGCTTATCCTCGTTTTCTCTCTCGATCTCTCTTCATCTTTCAACCTTCATCTTCTACCTCAAACCTTCAACCGCTTCAAAAATGGTGAGTCAAACCAGAAGAGCTACTGCAGATGCAACCCAGTTCCCTCACATGGTAGTTGGTCTAGCAACGGGTCAAAGGGGCCCTGAGAATCCGACACAAGATCAAGGTCAAGCTCAAGAGCAGATTATTCCAATTGCAGAACGGGGCTGTGCCGTTCATTGCGTTTATGCTCCTGAGGAACTTCAAGTCCTGGCAGAATGGAGATTCGACCTCGACAACCTGGCTACAAATGGGTATGATCTTCGTCCTGAAGTCCAAGTTCAAGGTTGGGGGAAATTACTTCAACAGACTTCGAGGACCGGTGTATGGTAAACTGATCAAGGAATTCTGGAAGCACGCCGACTGCGATGATACTCAGGTGGTATCTCACATTCTTGGAAGAAAGATCGTCATCACAGAGAAGTCTTTCGTGAATTTGCTGGGTGCAGACACTGCTTTTGGGTATCGTTTTCCAATTCACGGAATCGAAGCTGAAACCCAAGACGAAGGATGAGATCAACAAGGCCCTGTACACCAATTACAAACCGGGCAAGACGAATTACAAGGTGATGGACCTTCATCCCAAGCTCAGGATCTGGCACAAAATTTTGCTCCACTGCATAAACCAGAGACCAAAGGGCAGTTCCCCAGACTACATCAACTTCAACCAGAAGGTGATGTTGTTCTTCATCCAAGACCAGAAGAAGATCTGCCTTCCCTACTTCCTGTTCTCCTACTTGAAGGAATGTATCCGGAAGTCTCGTACCACTGCCTCCATCAAGTCAGCGATCAAGTATATTCCCTTCGGGAGACTTTTGTCTGATCTCTTCATTGAGAGTGGCCTCATTCAAGATCTGATAAATGCTGGGATGCACAGAGGATCTGACCACCATTGTCAGTGATGTCTTTCACTGCAAATTCTCTAAAGAAGATGGGCCTAATTAAGAAGAAGATTGCTCCTTCCCATGAAGACACATCTTCTGAGATCAGAAGTAGAAGGATGCCTCTGAATGACTACCCTCTGTGACACAGGCTGACAATCCTGACGCCATTAGGTGCTATGTTGAAGACCTAAGGGCTCAAGGATTCGAAATTGATCTCGATGATTTCTTCAGCAGACTGCCGCCAGCTCCAGAGTTTCCTTCTCCTCCCAAGAAGAAAGTTCAGAGGAAGATGATCCTAGAAGAATCTTCTGAGGAATCAGATGTCCCTCTGATCAAAAAGAAGAAGGCTGGTCAATCCAAGAGAAAGCACGATGAAAACAGC